>NC_133177.1:62187500-62255000 GCF_049306965.1 Danio rerio
ATACACTTTTAAAATTTAAATTCCACTTTTTAACCCAAGCATTGGGTGTCCATACTCAACCCAACATTGATTTAGAACCCAGCATTTTTATCCCTTCTACAGTGATCTATAATCTAGAATATAGTGATCAAGTACTGTAAAATCCATATTTTCAATCCCTCCTGTAAAAGATTAGCAGTGTTTATTTTGCTGCTGTGTAATTATGCACAATTATACAGTTTATTTTCCACATTTCATCCAGAACTGATGCTGGTGAACTCTAGAAAATACTGGCTTGTTTACACCCAACGTTGGGGTCAATATGAACAAACCCAAACATCGGATTATTTTTAGCCCAATTATTTTCCATCCCTTCTGTTAAATATTAGCTGTGTTTATTTATCTAATTATGCACAATTATACAGTTTACCTTCCATATTTCATCCAGAACTGCTGCTGCAGAACTCTAGATATTACTGGGTTATTTTAACTCACAATTGGGTCAAATATGAACAAACCCAAACATTCAATACATTTTTTTAATTATATTTAAATTCCACATTTAACCCAACACTGGGTTAAAACAACAAACCCAGCCTGTTTTATCCATTATAGAGTGATCTAGAATAAATACTGTAAAATGTTTATTTTCCCTCCTGTTAAATATTAGCTGTGTTATTGATCTAATTATGCACGATTATACAGTTTACCTTCCATATTTCATCCAGAACTGCTGCTGCTGAACTGGGTTATTTAACTCAAAATTGGGTCAAATATGAACAAACCCAAACATTAAATTAATTGTTTTAATTATATTTAAACCCAATCATTGGGTTAAAGCCCAGCCTTTTTATCTCTTCTAGAGTGATCTAGAATATAATAAATACTGTAAATGTCTATTTTCCCTCCTGTTAATTATTAGCTGTGTTTATTTATCTAATTATGCACGATTAAACAGTTTATCTTTCATATTTCATCCAGAACTGATGCTGCTGAACTCTAGATATTACTGGGTTATTTTAACTCACAATTGGGTCAAATATGAACAAACCCAAACATTGGCTTAATTTTTTTAATTATATTTAAACTCTGCTTTTAACCCAACATTGGGTTAAAACAACAAACCCAGCCTGTTTTATCCCTTACAGAGTGATCTAAATACTGTAAAATGTGATTTTCAACCCCTCATCGTAAAGATGTGTGTCTATTAATCTAATTATGCACAATTCTACAGTTTATTCTCCACATCTCATCCAGAACTGATGCTGCTGAACTCTAGAAAATGCTGGGTTATTTCAACACAACAATGAGTCAAATATGAACAAACCCAAACATTGGATTAATTTTTTTATTATATTTAAACTCCACTCTTAGCCCAATCGTTTGTCCATATTTGACCCAACATTGGGTTAAAATCTGCATTTTTGTTATCTCTTAGAGTGATCTGGAATAAATACTGTACAATGTATTGTCAATCCCTCCTTAAAGATTTGTGTTTATTAATCTAATTATGCACAATTCTACAGATTATTCTCTGTATTTCATCCAGAACTGATGCTGCTGAACTGTAGATATTACCGAGTTGTTTTAACCAAATGTTGGGTCAAATATGAACATTTTGACATTGTTTTAATTATATTCAAATTCTGTGTTTTAAAGCAATAATTGGGTTTGTCAATATTTGACCCAATCATGTGCCTTAAACAACCCAGCATTGTCTAGAGTGTTGGAATACCCTGCTTTAGTGGCTCTGCCGCTCACTGTAAAACCATTTGCACTTTGAGGTTGGTTTATTATTCTCTTAACCTTTAATAAAAGCACTTTAGTACTGTATTTGTACGGTATACAGAACACTGACTGCAGTTAAAGTAGTTCTTGTGCAGTATTTGTCCCATCAGATGCTTTTCTACTTTGTATCTAATGAATAAATGTGTATATATTTGTTTCTACTAGTGCAATAATCCACTGGATACACAGAGATGCCTTATTTTCCACATATATATATAATAAACAGATGAAGATATTGAGGATGAGGATGATGGTGATGATTAGTGAAATGTGATTTATTTGTAACTCTTGTTTATTAATGTGTCTGAGTGCAGATTTACTGTATGTGCTGATTAAAGTTCTGTTCTTCAACATTAAACTGAGCTGATGGAGGCTTTATTCCGGTGTTTGGATCAGATCTAATGTTTTTAAGAGCCGCAGCAGGACACTGTAGTGCTTTTGAGTTATTAAGCACAATTAATCACATATAAAGTAAACATTTGTGTATTCACTGTACATCATTTGTGTGTGCATTGTGTATTTACTATAGAAACATAAACTCACCGGCCACTTTATTAGGTACACCTTACTAGTACTGGGTTGGACCCTTTTGCCTTCAGAACTGCTGTAATCCTTTGTGGCGTAGATTCAACAAGCTACTGGAAATATTCCTCAGAGATTTTGCTCCATATTGTCATGATAGCATCACACAGTTGCTGCAGATTTGTCGGCTGCACATCCATGATGCCAATCTCCCGTTCCACCACATCCCAAAGCTGCTCTATTGGATTGAGCTCTGGTGACTGTGGAGGCCATTTGAGTACAGTGAACTCATCGTCATGTTCAAGAAACCAGTCTGAGATGATTGAGCTTTATGACATGCTGCGTTATCCTGCTGGAAGTAGCCATCAGAAGATGGAGACACTGTGCTCATAAAGGGATGGACATGGTCAGCAGCAATACTCAGGTAGGCTGTGGCGTTGATGCTCAATTGGCACTAATGGACCCAAAGAAAATCTCCCCCACACCATTACACCACCACCACCAGCCTGAACCGCTGATACAAGGCAGGATGATCCATGCTTTCATGTTGTTGAGGCCAAATTCTGACCCGAGCATCTGAATGTGTCAGCAGAAATGGAGACTCATCAGAGCAGCAACGTTTCTCCAATCTTCTATTGTCCAGTTTTGGTGAGTCTGTGTGAATTGTAGCCTCAGTTTCCTGTTCTTAGCTGACAGGAGCGGCACCCGGTGTGCTCTTCTGCTGCTGTAGCCCATCCGCCTCAAGGTTGGCCGTGTTGTGTGTTCAGAGATGCTCTTCTGCAGAGCTCGGTTGTAGCGAGTGCTTATTTGAGTTACTGTTGCCTTTCTATCAGCTGGAACCAGTCTGGCCATTCTCCTCTGACCTCTGGCCTCATCAACAAGGCATTTGCGCCCACAGAACTGCCGCTCACTGGATATTTCCTCTTTGTCGGAGCATTCTCTGTAAACCCTAGAGATGGTTGTGCGTGAAAATCCCAGTAGATCAGCAGTTTCTGAAATACTCAGAGCAGCCCGTCTGGCAGCAACAACCATGCCACGTTCAAAGTTTCTTAAATCCCCTTTCTTCCCCATTCTGATGCTCGCTTTAACTGCAGCAGATCCTCTTGACCATGTCTACAAGCCGAAATGCAGTGAGCTGCTGCTATGTGTACCTAATAAAGTGGCCGGTGAGTGTAAATACACATGCATAAATTTGAAGAAAAAAAACTATCATTTATATTTACATATAAAGTGTATATATATATATATATATATATATATATATATATATATATATATATATATATATATATATATTATAAATGCATTCCTTCTTTTTTTAAAGTCTTATAGTTGCTTTATTTTCTGTTTCTTTTATTCTTGTTTATGTAAAGCACCTTGATCAAATGATGCGTATGAAATGTGCTTTATAAATAAACTTGGCTTGCAAATAAATATAATAAACTTAAAAGTAAATGAAGGCAGCAGTTGGTTTCGTCTGCAGTTTATCCTAAACTTGAAATAACCCAGCCGTTTTAGAGCAGGAATGAGTTGATCTGTTGATCTACAGCTTATAGCGCCATCCAGCGGCCAGAGGAGAAAAGCGGATAATCTGACCTTCATCTGGAGAGATTTCAGACTAAGCGCTTCTAAAACCCCGACCTCAGGTTATTTTTTCAATCAAGTTTAAATTACACTTTTTTTATCATTTCATTCTCTTTTATCAGATTTGATCCAACGATGGGTTACAACAACGCTGCATTCAACCCAGCATTTTGTATTAAAAAGTGCCATTTATATTTAATTGAGTATATGGGTAAATAACCCAACGCGTTCTTGTTTTTGTACATATTTGATGCAAAACAACCCAGCACTTTTGTTGTGCCATCTCCAGTTAAAGATCTTTAGTTTGTCTGGTATTTCTGACAGAAAAGATAATGAATTAAAAATGTAAATAATAAAAATAAATATAGGCATATGGCTGAATGTAAAGGCATATGGCTGGATCTGCTCCATAGTGTTATTTTTGGCAAGTGGAAATATTTCGCATCATAATCTAAATCTAAAACGATCATATTAAAAAAAGCTGGGTTGTTTAAGCGCAAGGCTGGGTGCCTGGGTCAAAAACTAACAAACCCGTTAGTTAAAAAGCGCAATTTATTTCATTGAACACAGATTATTTAAAATTAATTAATTAATTTAAAACAACCCAGCATTTTTATCTAGTTAAATATCTGTGATTTTTTCTAGCATAACTATGTCAAACTGACAGAAGAGATTACATTACAAATAAAGATATAGGCGAGATGTGCTCCACATTACTGAATAGAGGAAACATTTACATCACTGAACAAAAATGGGTTGTTTAAAAAAAAAAACAATTGTAAAAGTGTGTAAAAGTGTAGTTTTTATGTACTTGAAAACGAAAAACCCAATGTTTTTGTCCATATTTTATTCAACCCTGGGATAAACAACCTCGAATATTTTAGTGTAACATCCAATTAATACTCTGTGATGTGTTTGGTATTCCTGTATCAAACGGACAGAAAAGATAAATTGTTAAAACGCAAATAAATAAACTAATACAGTAGTGTTACTTCAGGCAGGAGAAAATATTTACACCCCAATCTAAAAATATATAGGCTGAGTTATTTTAATTCAGGCGGTTCATTCCGCTGTGGCGACCCCGGGTTAATAAACAGGAAAATGAATGAATGAATGTTTTAATCAAACGCTGGGTCAAAACGAATAAACCTATTCGTCCATATTTGACCCAATCCTGAGTTAAAACAACCCAGCATTTCTTTTTATTTAAATATCTGTGATTTGACTGGGAATTTCATATCAAACTATAACAATTAAAAATATATATGTTTGCCACATTACTGTTATTTCTGACACTATAGGGAATATTTATGAAGATATTTACATCACAATCTTTTAAAAATGTGCTGGGTTGTTTTAATCCAACGCTGGATTAAAAACGAACAGTCCCATCAGGTAAAGGTGATATTTCATTCATTCATTCATTTTCCTTCAGTTCAGTGCCCTTATTCATCAATGGTCGCCACAGCGGAAGGAACCGCAACTATACCAGCATATGTTTTACACAGTGGATGCCCTTCCAGCTGCAACCCAGTACTGGGAAACACCCATACACACACTGATACACTACGGCCAATTTAGTTCCTCAATTCTCGTACAGCGCATGTGTTTGGACTGTGGGGGAAACCGGAGCACCCGGAGGAAACCCACGCCAACAAGAGGAGAACATGCCAACTCCACACAGGAATGCCCAGCCGGGACTCGAACCAGCGACCTTCTTGCTGTGAGGCCACAGTGCTACCAACTGAGCCACCGTTTTGCCGAAAGTGATATTTATATTTAATTAAAAAAAAAAGTTTTTGTATTTTGTCCACATTTGACCCAACCCTGTTAAAACAATCCAACATTTTTAGAGTGTAATTAACAATTTAAGATGATTTTTCTAGTATTTCAACATCAAACTGACAGGAAAAATGTAAATTAAAACAAGTATAAAGATACATGGCTGGATATGCTCCTATGTAGTGATATTTCTCATGGAAATATTTGCATCACAGTCTAAAAGACACTGCTGGGTCAAACACGAACAACCCCAATTAGCCGTCAGTTGAAACGTGCACTATTTAATCAGATAAATTAACCCAACCTTTTTGTTTTTCGTTCATATTTGACACACCATTGGATAAAAACAACCCAGCATTATTTGTTTTCAGGCTGCGCGCGTGTTCGCAGTGCCTCGGCGGAGGAATGCGGCTCTTACAGCTCTTGTGTAAATTATGATCTGATATTGCATTTTTGGTTTGCTCTCGTCAGTTTTTGCACAATTCCCGGATGGATTCTGGAGGTGAAGTAAATACAGAGGAGCTCCTCTTTACTTCTGCCCATTCAACACAATCAGCCTGACACACAAACAGCAGAAGAAGACATTTAAACATTAATAATAACGACTGATACACTCGACAAACACAAATGACAGCGTTGAGTCAAATAACCCAACCGTTCGGTTAAAAATATAATATAAATGTATTATAATGACTTATACATTAAAATCAATGAAAATATATAAAATAGCCAGGCGGTTGGATTGGTTTAACATTTATCTCAGTGTTGGGTTAAAATAAATCATTTTTAGACTGAAGTGAAAAGATTTATGATTATTGCAATGTTTTGAGAACAGATCAATGTTCATTTTTAGTTATAAATGCACTCAAAATTATCATTAAAATTCTAATAATGCATATAAAATAAATAAATAAATAACTGCATTGTCTAACTGTTATACATTTGAAGAGATGCACATTCGGATAATTAGAAAATATAAACAACAACAATAAGAGTCTAAATCAAAGGTGCTTTGGGTCAATATTTAGTTTTTTCAATATTTTTATTTAACGTTATTTATATCCAAAATTTTCGTAAGATTTTTCCCAAAACAAAGTATTTTCAGGGATATATATTTTTATGAAACTATTTATATTTAACATATATATTAGAATAATATGTTCCTGATGTCCTGTAAGACATGGTTTTTAATTAATGTTACATCTCTAAAAACTCTGAGATGTTGTAACCCATTGGGTTAATATATGGACAAACCCAACCAATTGTATTATTTTTTAATTTAATTTAAATACTATAGAAAAGATTAAGAAAAGAATCAGCAGTAGGATTTGTCCACATTTGACCCGACACAACATTTTTAGAGTGTGCATATTCGCTTATTTATTTAATATATCCATTCATTAAGCTCAGAATAAATTAATTAAAACTAATTAAATAAAATGTATAGTTCCCATTTACATATTAAACAACCAGGAGCAAATCTCAAACAACTTGGATTTAAATCACATTAAACATCAATAATACCTAATAACATTTAAAAGGGACACACTGACAAACACATTTTTAAATCAAGGCTGATTGTGATGGTTTAGTTTTAGGGGATGTGTAAATTATAAAAGTAATTTACCCTCTATGGAATGCTGGGTTACTTTAAACCAATGGGTCAAATATGTAAACCAATGTATGGTTAATTTCTTTCTTTCTATTTAAATTACACTTTTTAACACTACGAATGTGTATTTTTCATGTTGGACCCAGCATTGTGTTAAAACAACCCAGCATTTTTAGGAGTGTGGGTGTATTTTGTTGCTTTACCCCCTTTTAAAAATAAAGCAGCATCTTCCAACTTTCACACATTATTACAGCAATATATAGCCTATATAAAATATATTTAAACATGAATAATGCCGAACATATACTCAAATAAAAACGAGAAGTGATTTTAACCCAACGCTGAGTCAAATATCAAACCCAATCGTTCGGTTAAAATGTAAATGTATTATAATCATTATTAATTCATTCATTTTCTTTTCGGTTTAGTCTCTTGATTAAGGGGTGGCCACAGCGGATTGAACCGCCAAATTATCCAGCATACGTGTCACGCAGCGGATGCCATTGCAGTTTACACCACGGCCAATTTAGCTTATTCAGTACCCCTATAGCCTACATCCACACAGAAATGCCAACTGACCCAGCCGAGACTCGAACCAGCGACCTTCTTGCCTTGACGCCCACTGTAATTATTATTAATTTAATTAAAAAACACAAAACATATTAAGTTAGATTGGTTAATATTTGTCCCAATGCTGGGTTAAAATAAAAATCACGTTATTCTTCAGAGGTTTATGTTTATTTTAATGTATTTGAGAACAGATTAATGTTCATTTTAAGCAGTGTCAAGCCAGAGAATTGCTTTCAAATTATAATAGCAATAACCAATGCATTTAGAAATAAATAAATAAATATACTGTGTGATTCTGATAAATTTGAAGAGATGCAAGTTCAGATAATTAGAAAATGTGAACAATAACAATAGACGAGCTTTCTGTAACTCAACAGTGAGCTTAATAAACGTGTCCCGATATTGGGTTAAAAAACTAATCACACGTTATATTTTAGAGATTTTAGACTGGAATGATAATTTTTATGATATTTTAATGTATCTAAAACAGATTAATGTGCATTTTAAGCAGTGTCAAGCTAGAGAAATGCTTTTAATATTTACAATAGCTAATGCATATATAAATAAATAAATGCAGGTCGCCGATACATTTGAAGAGATCATTAGAAAATACACAATAACAATAAAGGAGTTCTGCAGGATTTCAGCTGCTGCTTTAACATGTTTCACTCAGGCCTTGATCTCAGTATGAAGGAATGAAAAACAGCCCCTGCTCTCCGACTGAGGCCAAACACACACACACACACACACACACACACACACACGCACGCACGCACGCACGCACGCACGCACGCGCCTTTTATGAATGTTTAAACACACCAACAAAATAATACGGTTTCCTTCACACTCGACCTGCTGATTAAAATCACTCCTCGCTGTTTTACACGACTGATACACCGTTATTTGAAGCACTCACTGCACTGCACTGCTGTACAAACGCTTTGACGTCCAGTGTTATTTGCGCATGTGCCAAAAAAGGACATTTCCTCAGATTTCACTCCGTTATTCATGTCTGCATTTAAATTCATGCATCCATAATCATTTAAAATTACGATTATCGCGAAACTAACAAATGCTTTTGTCTGTTTTATAAGAAAATATTTTGTTTATGAAAAGGTCGGAACAAGAAGAAATGCAAGAAAGAAGGATAGATAGATAGATAGATAGATAGATAGATAGATAGATAGATAGATAGATAGATAGATAGATAGATAGATAGATAGATAGATAGATAGATAGATAGATAGATAGATAGATAGATAGATAGATAGATAGATAGATAGAAAACTAAATAATAAACAAAGATCGAAAAATAGAAAAATGGGAATAAAGAAAGAAAAGAAATAAACAACAAATGAAAAAGAAAGGAAGGATAAACAAATAAAGAACAAAGAAAGAAAGACAGAAAGGCAAGTGAAAATGGTAACATTAGTATTGTAGCATTTTCACAGTAATTATTAAAGACTTTATCATCTACTAAACACTAAATAAAATGGCCCCTGCAGGTATTTCACAAGGAATTATTTGTTTATCTGAATCTGCTAGCACCAAAACAAATACTTAGCTATATAATCTGATCCGAAATTAAACCATGTTTTTTAATTACACCTATCAATTTCCACGTAAACATCATGATTGAATCCATTTGTCCACAGATGCTTCATCAGATAACGGGACCTATATTTCTTCGCGGATTATTTTCCCTGGATGAATCGTTTGTTCGCAGGAGGAGATTAAAGAAATCATTTCAGGCGTGCTTTTGCTTTTTTTACTGTCCTAAACGCGTCATTTTCATCCAAGTTTAGAGTAAAAAGGTGTGTACACACTTCTGGGTTGTAAAATACAATTGGTTCAAATGTGCACGAAAGTGCTGAAATTACACTAAAGTTTTTTTTGCATAATAATTATTTAAATAACATAATAATAAACCAATGTTGGATTAGTCCATATTTGACTGAAACACACTAGCTTTTTGTAGAGTGACATCTAATAATCTGTATAATAGCATGCACTCTAGAAAATGCTAAAACAACCATATATCCTCTCTCTATCTGTCAATCTCTTTCTCATCACCCAAAAGACAATCTTAATCAAAACAGTTTATTGAAGGCAAATAAAAATAAGTGCTGGTTTGACAATCCAATTTGTGGAAGAAAAATAAAAGAATCAAAATCACAATGGTCCCAAACAATCGCTCTGTTTAAAACAACACATGAACTCCCGATCAAAGCAGTTTTATTTATATATATATTTTTTTAGCGTCTTAAATCGAATTTAATGATTTCACAAGTTTAAACACGAGTGATCGCTGCAGTCCGGAGGATTAAGCCACTGAGGTCTACACGGTACTCTGTAAAATCTGTTCAGAGGTCTGTTTCTGGATATTTGTATTTTCCTTTTATTTACGGCTGTGAATTGCATTACGGGACTTTTATTGACATTTTGGTATATTTTATTTATATGATGTATTAGAAATACCATATAACGAAATAAGACTGTAAAATATCAGAAAATACTACAGTTTAGCCTATTACAAAGTCTCTCACTGAAAAAAGTGTTGCATGCAGAACTGTTGCAAACAATTTATTTGTGTTGAATTTAAACAAATTAAACTGAATAAGTTTCAACTTAATTTGTTTGTTTAAATTCAACACAATTAAATTGTTTACAACCACTTAACGTAAAAAATATTGAGTAAATCCAAGGAATCATCTATGAATAATTTTTTTCAGCGTAATAAACACTGGAAAATATATATTTTTACTTGTTTAAACTACTTAATTAAAATTAGCTAAAACAACACAATTCTTGAGATTTCATTTGGAACAACTTAATTTGTTCATGTTAAATCCACATACATTTGTTAAAAGTGTTAAGTTAACTTAATCGATTTGTGTTGGGACAACAGGAATGAATTGTGAGAAACCCTGCACTACAACACCAACCCACACATCACTTTATAGTTTAAAATGCAACATTTTTGGAAATTGTCAAGTTTAAAACTTATTGGAAGAAACATCAAGATGCCCTAATGCAATTCAAAAGCATAAATAAACGGAGGAAAACATATAAAACAATCACAAAAGCACGGAAAACTGCTAATTTGCGTGTAGTGCATGTTCACTGTGTCCAGCAACAAAAAAGTTACCCTGTTTACCTTGAACGATCGACAGACAAAGTTCGTAAATATCCTCGAAATGAGGTTCAAATGTCAATCCGCGAGTGCAGCGCGGAGCTCTTGGCCTCATGCTCCCAGTACGAGTAGAGCTCCGCCGGCTGCCGGGAGCAGGTGAACTGCAGAGCGGCCGCGCTGTTGGACGGAGCCGCCGACTGCTGCTGGTGCTGCGGCTGCTGGTGGTGACCCATCCCGCCGTACGAGTTCATCATGTTCGGCAGCCCCATGGCTTGCATTCGGCTGTACGGGTTATACGAAGGGGTCGACAGTGCTTTCATTGCGCCCATGTTGCCATTGGGCATCTGGCAGGACGCGTAGCTCATGGCCGGCGGAGGAGGCTGCGGGAGCGGCCAGCTGCTGTTCATGAAGCCCGACTGGAGGTACTTCGGCGCGGGGAGATACCCGGTGTACGCGTCGCCCCCAAACAAACTCTTCCCAGCTTGGAAGTGAGCCGCGGGCGGTCGAAACGGCCGCTTCATCCGCCTCCTCCTTCGGTAGTTCCCCTTCTCGAACATATCCTCGCAGGCCGGGTCCAGGGTCCAGTAGTTGCCCTTGCGCTCCCCGCCGCCCTCCCGGGGCACTTTAATGAAGCACTCGTTGAGACTCAAGTTGTGTCGGATGCTGTTCTGCCAGCCTTTTTTATTCTTCTCATAAAATGGGAATTTGGTGATGATGTACTGGTAGATGCCGGATAGAGTGAGCCTCTTCTCGGTGCTCTCCCGGATGGCCATGGCGATCAGGGCCACGTATGAGTAGGGCGGCTTCTGCGCCGGGTCGGTCTTCTCGGAGCCCGGCTCCTGGAGCGGCTCGTCCTCCTTCTTCACCGCGTTGGTGTCGTGCACCATGAGAGCCATTGCGTCATCATCTAAGCTATGGTAAGATGCCATCGCTTTAAAAACACAAGCAAACAACACGTCAAAACAAACACGCACACACACACACAGAGAGGTTTATTCTGTAAAGCGCGACGCACCTGATTTGAGCTCCTCCGGTCACCGCGGATCCATCAGTGGAGATAAACCGGAGAAACACCGCGGGAATAAGAGCTCGTGCTCCGCGTAGCGAGGGCTCGAACTGCGCGCTGGAGATCTCGGTGTCGTTTAAACTCGAAGGTTCTTCTGGAAGATCTCGCAAGTTTTTTTCCGTCCAGTGAAAGGCGAAACTCTGCTGTCGTCAGACTGATGATGATGATGATGATGAGAGCCGCAGATTCCGCTTTCGTCACTTCTCTCTTCTATTTTGCCACCGAAATAACAACTTTATCATGTAATGCGATGAAAGACGCAGATATTTAGCACTTTATGTTTATGTTTTTCCTTACAACAGTCCAAAACAATCCGTAATTATCATGAATTTATGCACAGCAAAAAAATGAGTGTACATTTAACTCAATTTGAGTTTAATTTAACACTCCTTGGGTGTACATATGACTCCCTCCATTTTGGAGTTAAAATAACACTTTCTAAAGTGTAAAATTTGTACATTACTCAAAGAGTTTATTTTAACACCATAAGAGTTTATTCTAACATCAAACCGGAGTGGTTGTTACCCTCCAAAGTGTTAATATATAAAATTTGTACATTACTCAGTGTTCATTTTAACACCGTAAGAGTTTATTCTTACATCAAACTAGTGTTTGTTACCCTTTAAAGTGTTAATATACTAAATTTGTACATTACTCAGTGTTCATTTTAACACTGTAAGAGTTTATTTTAACATCAAACCGGAGTGGTTGTTACCCTCCTAAGTGTTAATGTATAAAATTTGTACATTACTCAGTGTTCATTTTAACACCGTAAGAGTTTATTCTAACATCAAACTAGAGTGTTTGCTACCCTTCAAAGTGTTAATATATAAAATGTGTACATTACTCAGTGTTCATTTTAACACTGTAAGAGTTTATTTTAACATCAAACTGGAGTGCGTGGTACCCTTCAAAGTGTCAATATATTACCTTTATTTCCTAATTATCAATTGGTGGGTGTGACAGATAACAGTGATCAAATATGTTGAAAATTGTTTATTAAATGTTCATCAAACTTTAGAAATATTTTCAATACATTCAACTCTGCATTTAAAAATGCAACGACATATTTCAATTTTTTTTAACAAACTTTAGAAAATCTGTTTCCACAAGTGCAAGAAAATAGAATTAACACATGCGCAATAAAAAAGACCATTGTTTAAAAACTCTTTGTTTTGCAAGTCATAGAAATATCATATAACTCATTTTGTAACTCATAGAAATATCATAACTCGTTTTTTGTAACTCATAGAAATCATATAACTTGTTGTTTTGTAACTCGTAGAAAACTCATAAACCTGAGGTTACCTGAAACAACATATACTTATTTCATAAAGTGCAAACATGAAAGTGCCCATGGACTAAGCTCATTTCTGCCACAAAAAAAGAACAAGCTAAAAACTCACAATTCTGACTTCAATATAAAATCTGTAAATACATTCAGCTTATGTGCTAAACAATCAGAAATTAGTGCAAGCTAATTAAATATTTTCGTGCACAAAACAATGCACTGGAACAATATACAAATATGGTTCTTCAAATCCATATGATGCCTGTAAGTCAAATGGTCTGAAAAAAGGAAGATCCTCAACTCTTGACAAACCAAAAGTGTTATTTTCTCTTACATGGTATGCATGAAGATGCTCAACAAATCCAAGTGTTTCAAAGTCTTTAGTTACCAAAAGGTTTTGGTCCTCTATGAAAATAATTTCACATATTTTACTGAAAATTGGTAAGTCCTTCTCCATTTTACTGAACACCAGTAGATCATGACGATATTCCGTTCCTGAATATTTCAGCCATGAAGTTACTGTGATCTCACGGTCCAAAAAATGTGGATACATTTTAAGAATAATGTCACGATATGGCAAATCATCAAGGTCTAGAGTTTTTAAAGGTCCATATTCAACATTTTTAACGGGTAAACTTTCCCAATGATACGCAATTGCATATTGGTGTTTTATAGCAAAAGACTTGGTGAGGTTTTTAAAATTTTTTATGCTGTTTTTAAAAAACTTGTGTTTCGCTTCACAACGCATCGACCATACATGTACTAATGGACCAATTTTGCGTATACAATGTGGATAATGTAGCATAAAATGATGCTTGGGAATCAAAGACTTTTGTGGATATAGCTCTTTAAAAAGACTATGATGTTCTAAAATTAGATGTTTCAGATAGTAGGTCATGCCTTCTGTTATCACAGGAGAAAACACTATGTTGATGATCTGTAACAACAATAGTAATAAACGCCAGTAATTATTTTCCTCTTCAATGAGGTCTCCAAATATCAGAGGAATGTTCCGTATTAAACAGAATGTCTGAATGGCATTTAGACCTATAGAATTAGCTGTCTGCTCAAGATTTAATCTAGTGGGTCGGTTTTTTCTTTCAAGAAAGCCATAATTGAAAGAATAGATTCTGTTACATACGTCTTGTCTTGGTATAATGCCAGAAAGATATTCAAGAAGTAACTTCATTTCATACTGACCAACACCCTCGAGGATGTCGTGCATTATATCAGGGGAGTAGTTGTCACAAATATGAAAGTATTTTAAGTCATTAAATAGACATGTACGCTTAACCCCAAAAGATGAAGTAATGCTAGGGTCAGCTACCAAATCTGCATAGTGCTGTTCTTGTAACGCTTTGTTTCTTAATGTAATATTAGTGTCGTCTTCACTGAAAACAGACTGAGATGTTTTTTTGTCTACTAAACAGAACCGACAAAAGTAAAGGGCACTAAAAGATTCCATAAAACCAAGAATTGTGTGCATTCCCAAGTTGTCGCCAGTAACCTGTGCAATAGTGCCAAACAAGGGATCTTTGGAGAAAGGAACTGGAATGCCAGAACTTTCAAGGACTTTTAAATCTTCAACAAGGGGCCGCAAAATTGCATCAAATCCATAGTTTTTAATATCCTGTGCATAGAATAATGACAATAAATGTATGTTCATTAAGCTTGAATTCATTTTGGGTGGAAAGTTCCTGAGAATAAAGTAAATTACTCCAATTTTATGAATGCCTTGCTTCGAGCCCAGCGGATTAGCAGATTCAAAATCATCATAGTATAACTGTATCTGAAGTGCATTTTTATGTTTACTGTAAAGTGGGTGGTTTTTAAAATAATCCCCATCACAAAAATCTTTATAGACAGATGTACTCGCACTTGGACTTGTCATATGTTTACATATATCCGAATTCCTAAATATAAACTGCAATGTGTTCAAAAAGGGAATGTAAATGAACTTGTCAGTTACAGGAACTTGATCATAAGTCCTCGTCACTCGATTCAATCTACTGTCAAATCGTACACCTAGCTTTATCTCAGTAGGATCGACAACAGCCCATTTGTCTTTGAAATATTTTTTCCATTTGTGTTCTGTGTTTAGATTTGTGAATGGATTATTCAGACTACTAAAACAGTCATCTACCTAGGATGGTGTTGCAAAATCCTTTGCTGGAAGTAAATTCATTACTTTACTTTTAATATCAGAATGTATTTCATGGACCAGTTCCTCCATGTCCGATATTACAGAAGTTACAACACTGGTTGCTACTCCACTATTTTGCAATCTAGCAACAATAGATGCACACATTTCTTGAGTGTCAATCACCCTCCTTTTATCACCGAGTGGTGTCTCAGGTTGTTGTTCATTATGATTATTTAAATGTGACGGTTCAGTATCTTCAGTCTGATTTTCAGTCTCTGCTTGGTCTAGAAATTCATGTCTATGAACACTACTCAAGTGTTTTCGAAATCCGGCATAAGTCATGAAGCTATGCTTGCAATTGTTCTGTGCACATTTCAAGTTCAATTTTTTCCCAGGATAATAAGCATGAATGAGTTTTAGATGACGAATGAGGTCATTAATTGTTAAATGTACCGCTTTACAAGCAAAACAGCGGAACATTTTCAGTCAGTCAAGAGAGCTAATTCAGAAGTTTGGCTCGTAGGTCCTTTACCCTTGGGGTTTCACGAACTGTGCCACAACCAATCTTGTAGATTGTTGTCTGAACAAATGTAAACATTGCATTTAAGGAGTGGGGGTATGACACACTAAAAACAAAATACGCTTTAAACAGTTCGTCAAAAGCAGAAAGGGATGACTTTGCCTGACATGGTAGAAGTTTTCCATCCAGAACAATGTAGAACTCATGAATGGCATTCTTTGCAGAGCCAACTGCAAGGAGATGTGGTTGCAGGCCTTCAGTCTTCTCAACATATTCAGTTAGACTGCAACAAGCCTGAAACAGGTGAAAAACAGATTTTCTTACAAACAAGTAACCTACAATACAGCTCACTAATGTTTCCATGCAAACCTTGTGAAACTGCACAACATGATCCATTGCCTCCTTAATGCTGATCTTTGTTGAATTGTTTCTACCACCTGCTGAAGGTGGCAAAAGGAAAGCCAGTAGTAAAAGACAGGACATGTCACTGTCCCATCCTGCAAGCAAGAACAAAGAGAGCATGTAGATCAACAACAAATACAATAACCAAAAACTTACAAATAACAAACCATTTAATACCTTGCCATTCACATTCCAGGTTCTGTCCAGTGCCAGCTGCAAGCAGGCTGTTTAGGTACAAGTTTGAATTAAGCGTTTTCGCCTCTGCGATGATCTTTGGCTTTAAAGTGTCCCATTGTTCTAGTAGTCTGGAAGCGGTTTCAGTTCCAAATTTGATGTCAAAGTCTTGAAGAACCTGTAAAACAATTACAAACATAACAAAAATTCACACCATGCTTTTTGCATATTACCTAATTTTATCTCAACCAAATACTATTATCTGTCTCTTTCTCTTACCAATCCCTTTGTGTCGAGAAATCTTGGAAAAACTGAAAGAGCTGTGCTGGACTTCTCTGCATCATGAATAAGCTGCTGTCTGTGCTTGAATGTTAATTTCATCTTCTCAAAAATCTGGTCCTTGTCAGCACAATGACTCATAAATGATATGGCTTCTTTGCATTGGTCGCCATCGAGCTGCTTTTCCAAATAGTTCCAGTTGGCTCTGTTAGCTGTTGGTCCTCCGTTGCCTTCATCATCCGATGCTGCACTTGACCTGGCATTTCTTGTGCTCTGGCTTTTGCTTCGGCGTGAAACTGTTTTCAGACGCCATGATATGTATCCTTGATTGCTCTTGGGGTCATAGAAATGTTCCTTAAATAAAAACAAAATGACTGCTGATAAGATCAAATGCAAACATTTAAAATTTCTGATCATGTCACTACACTAGACTAAAAAAATACTGATGAAGAATACAACAAAATTTATTTAATTCAATTAGGGGAACTAGAAATGTAACATAGTTCCACAAAATCTAAAATATGTTTCTATAAGGTACAGTAGAATAATAATAAGTTTTAAATTCTTACATATCCAGTTCTTGAGTATGGATCCTTCAGTGATGGGCAAAGAGTTACAATTCCCAAGGCACAGCGTGTTTTTGTTTCTTTGGAAGGGACACGACTATAAGAACAAGAAAAATAAGTTAAAACACTAAAACAGTTTGATTACAAAAATTGTATCAATGATTTTTAGATTGAAACCTACCCTTCTTTTTCAGTTATGTATGCAACAACGATGTTGACTAACTGTCGCCGGGTTGAATCTGTGAGTTTTCCATGTTCATTATATTCGGCCAAAACGGCAAGTCCACCAGCCTTTTCTTTCAAAATTTCACTAACAAACTACAATAAAAACAAAGTGATAAAATGTCTGCATAATAAAAAAATGTGAAAAAACTGCCAAACACTTCAACTAGTACATCATGAAATTTAAAAATTACCTGCTTAGCCTCAAAAGCTTCATCAAAACGAGGTCTCTTCATGCTTGGCCCAGCACGGTCATCAGTTTCAGTGTGGTTTGGGGTGAGAACTAGTGTGTCTGAGTGGGAGCTACAAGAATCGAGGACTGTGCATTCTGAAAGTAATAGTAATAATAATATTAAAAAGCATGTTATATGTACTGCATTCTAGTGATGTGCCAAGCAATTTTAAAATTAGATTTGCCCTAAGCCAAACTTCTTAATGTTTAACATCACAAAACCAAAAGGTATGTCAGAGATTTTCAGCATACAACTTTGCATCACATAAAACATGGAATTGGTCTTTCAAACTTGCGAATATAGTAGGCTATCAGTTGTTTTTGACTCAAGAGAGAGCAAAAACAGTATTTAAGATGCTGCTCGCTCCCTCAGTCACAAGTGCAGTCGCCAGTTCACTTACAAAACTGATGAAATAAGGCTTCACAATGTAGGAAAAACCCAGAAGATTAATATGAAAAAGATACATTAATTTGATTTTAGTAATAGGATTTACTTTTAAATATTAAATTTAGTAGTACATTTCAGTCATGAATGATTGAATAACTAAGCATTTACACATTTTTAGATAAAACAATTTCACAATTTAAGCACAAGTTATCTGACATATCGTTTTAATGGAACTGTAGCTTGTCGCCACATATGAGGCCAGTTTAAATAATTATAACAGGGCTCGAAATTGCGACCATTTTGGTCGCATATGCGGCCTAAATTTTATCTATGCAACCTTAAAATATATTTGGGAGGAATTCTGCGAGTGCTTAAAATTGTTGTGTGCGACCAGTTTTTACTGCAAAATGTTCACCACATGCACGGATTCGGGAGACATTCACGCAGAATGCATCTCTAAGCTCTTTGTCTGCACTTGAAACGCAGCACACAGAAATGGTTTAAAACAATTGTCATGTCAACTTGCTGCAGTAAACAAAGCCAAGTCCGTAATGCTTGCCCCACCTTTACGCTCTTCTTATTGGCCCACCACTGCTCTAGCACTGAATGCGAATGATTGGTTAATATCAGCTGTCAATCACTCAGTCAGCGCCTTGCCTTCTGGCGTCGGATGAGAGAGCTACTACCGTGAAAAACTGTAAAGCGCTGAAGATGAGAATGAAGATAACACTGGCAGATTTTGTTTTAGAAACCATGGCATCTAAAGTTATAAATGACACATCTTACTAGTGACTATGTGCTAAATGTTAATCCACCATCTACACTTTTCCAAGAGTAGAAGACTTCCATTGGCTTCAAGTCTGCTATGAAAAGTCTGTGGGATGGAGTTTTCAGGTAACTGTTTGCTACATATAGCACGACAGCTTCTGTTTAATCCTTCATATAAATCGCCAGATGCTGTCCGCCATGCAAGGGGCAGCTATATGTCAAATTTAACACCACGTACAACATCGCAAACGGGCTTGCACTGAGTAAACTAACATCGCTACTCCTAAAAAGACCAGTATTGCTATTAACATGACGTATGCATATAATAAGGTACAGTAAGTGTCAAAAGCATCAGTGCAATATCAGACAGCACTTGTGAGAACAGCACAGTTATACCATTAACAGATTCATTCAAGCAGTGCGTGCAGGGCCAGTGATCGCTCCGTGTATGCTTTTGGTCACTCAGTTATGTTATAAAAATATATTTTCTTGTGATAACTGGATTTCGTTGAGACATATTTTCCTTACGCTTGCATATCTAATAATTTTTTTTTTGCTTGTTAGTTTGATTACTGTTGATTTCAAATGCAATAAATATGTTAGTATAAAACTTGTAGTAACGGTGCTCATAATTGGTGGGTGCGACAAAATTTTGGCTGATGCGCCTAAATTAGGAGCACCGGTGCTACCAAGCAAAAAGGTTAATTTCGAGCCCTGTTATAAAGTTAGAAAAAAAGGCAAACAGATGTGGTTTATTAAACATTGAATGCATGGGACCAGAAAGCCCTGCATACAGAAACTTGCCTGAATCTTGGTCAATGACTCTCCAAAGTATATCACGCGATCTCTCCTCCAGCACGTCAGTGAAAACATCTTTATCTACCTCCACACCGGTGTCATCTTGCAAAACC
Source organism: Danio rerio (assembly GCF_049306965.1). Lineage (NCBI taxonomy): Eukaryota > Metazoa > Chordata > Actinopteri > Cypriniformes > Danionidae > Danio > Danio rerio. Next base: position 62,207,433 of record NC_133177.1, read on the forward strand.
AGATCCTTTTGCTCGATGGAAAATTTCTTCTTGACTTGACGTATTAAAAGAAATAACATTAATTGAAAAAAGACATTCCACCTGCAGCAACAGTCAAAACAAAAATGGAGTCAATAATTTAAGAACTTACCTTCTTTTATTAGACTGCTGTAATCAACTTCATCTACCTTAATCAACTTCTTTTTGCCTCCATAAATGACTTTGAAGAGCATTGTAGCTAAAGAAAAAAAAAAAAAGTTTTCGTTTGATTAGGCTTACAGTGTGATTCAAAAGAACACATTGATAAACCGGTGTTGTGCCGAAATCTGTGACTTGTTGAAAACTGTGACCCGTGTGTGACGTTTAGTAAAATTTTCACTCGGCAAAGTGCATGACGTTCATGCATGTGACTGTGAAAGCGCAGACACAAAAATCAAGCAAATAGCGTCGAGCGGTGCTGTAAAGAATGTTTCAAATCCTGGGATTCAGAAAACAGGTTCATGGAAGAATTTTAATGTAGTCGTGATATTTTGTTGTTGTCTGCAGGTAGACTGCTAAAACTAAATATTTAGTTGTGAGATTTGAGTTGAAAAAAAAAAACAGTTCATTACAAAAGCTAATTACTGAGTGTCACATTTTGTATTAGTAAAATTAATCACCTTTTTAATGACATTCTAATCAATTGACATCCAACTGTATAAAGATATCTGGTCATCAATGTTTTAGAAAACAAATAAATTTGACACAAAATGTCAATTTATTAAACATTATAGTAAGTTTATACAGGGAAAACACTTCTATCTTAATCCTACCTGTATCACATGTAATTTGAACTCAGTAATTGGCATTTGTAATGAACTATAGGATTTTTTCGACTCATGTTTAGTTATAGCAGTCTACCAGCAGACAACAACAAAATATCACATTAAAGTTTTTCCATAAACCCGTTTTCTGAATCCCAGAATTTAAAATATCCTTTACAGCACAGCTCGATGCTATTTGCTTGGTTTAGACGTCTGCGCGTTCACAGTCACGTGCATGAGACAAGCACGTTCCCGAGTGAAAATGTTACTGAAGAGCGCGACCTGGTCAATTTTCGACGAGTCACATATTTCATCACAACGCCGGACATCACTAACTTAACGTTATATGGGTTATTCAGTTGAACGGATCGTTAGAGAAAAGGAAAAAAGCTGTAATTCGCCGTTTAAAACGAAGTGCGACCAAAGTGTAACATTAAAGGACGCGCATTTTCAAAATGCAGCTGCCTCAGGGGCAGTCAACGGCGGGAAACCCCGCAGTGATAGTCACAAACTAATTTTTAAAACACATAACGTTAAATATTTCGTCGCGAGAGGATTAAAACTGTATTAATCTAAAATCATAGCCATTTAACTTATCTTTTCGATATGTTTAGGGTCCACGTGCGAAATAAGCCAATGGCCTTACAACATGCTCAAATGAATTAACGTTAGCTTCGACGCCGTGCGACACTTCTCACAAACATTTACAAATATTTAAACTATTTGCTAAATGTAATTATAACGTTAGAGTATTTATTATCGTTGTATCAAACATTTCTTTAGAAAAAACGGCTAAAACTTACCACTGAACTCGGAGCCTCCAAGCCAACCTCCGTGGGATCTCCAACTGAAAAGACAGCCGCGGAGCTGAGCCTCGTGGGAAATAGTGATGTCCGATTCGCGAACGAATCAATCAATTTACCTGGATCGTCCTAGTGAATCAGTTCATCAAGTCCAACTGAATCGTTTGAAACTGTTCACAGTCTCCATTAATCACTAATCACAAATTACTTCAAAATCCTTGCTTTTTAACCGTGCCTGGCACTTTCTCTGATTAAAAAATAAATAAGTTAAATTATTTAGTTACTCGAACAGCGTATGAACGTGCTTCACTTCATCGGCTTAAAAAATCCTAAAGAAACAGGTTCTCGTTCAGTGTACTGATGGTTCTAAAACAGCTGCAACGGTTCTCGAACCTCGTTCTCGAGTTAAGAACCGGTTGCAGCTGTTTTGGATCACAAGTACACTGAACCGAGAGCTACGTGAACGAAATGCGGTTTCTTTCGGACCCGTCCGATTTAAGAACCTAAGAGCTAAAACTGTGCGCATGCGTGAAGTGCTGTGACTCCTGAAGCGGCCGAACACATTCAAGCTCATGACCGTTGTCTGAACCAAACTAATTCTTTGGACTATTTTGTGCTAATGCTATTATCATCTTATGAAACATTGATTTATTAAAATAAGATCATTTAATAACAATTTAATATTAATAGAATATGCATGTGCATATAGTTCACTGTTTCTGATGAGAATTAATTTATTATATCATATAATTGATTATATCATCAAGACTCGTAAAACATACTGGTTTGATCACTGTTTGTCCTAAAGAACCGGTTCAAGTAAAAAAAAAAATGGACTTCCCATCACTGATGAGAAATACACTGCATATTGGGTTAAAAGTTTAACACTGAAAAAAAAAACTCTTAAATATACGCGTTTTCACACTCGTGGATTAAAATGTACTCCAGTTTTAACACTGAACAACACCAAAAAAATCACACTGTATATTTAACACTGGAATTTTTGCTGTGTGTTTTGCATTTGCAGAACAGACTCGCATTGTTTGTTTTTTGAAGAGGGATTGCTCTGTTGTATAGAGCAATGTTATGTATTTGATTAAATAGTAATGTATAACACAACTACATTCCTAAAAATGCTGGGTTGGGGTAATTTATAAGGCATTCGTCAATGTTAGATCATAAATAAAAATGTAATGCCTTAATTGACTAATATAATTAATAATTACTGCATCGTATTACACTGTAAAATAAGATGGGTTGTTTTAACCCAGGGAAGGCTGAGTAAAATATGGACAAACCCAAACGTTGCATTAATTTTTTTTTAATTAAATTGAAATGACACCTTTTTTAACCCAAAAGCTGGGTTGATCCAAATATTACTCGAGTATTTTGGGGTTAAAACAACCCCGCATTATTTGCAGTGACGCGATGCAGTATTACTTAACTGCATTAGTCAATAAAGGCATACATTTGTTATTTAAGATCTAGCTATTTTGACGAATAGGTTTTAAAACCAAAAGCTGAGTTTGTTAATGAAATTATATGCGTCTATTATAGCCTAACTAAAATGAAGAATAGCAAGCCGACTTTTAGGTTTACGTGCATTCATTTATGGTAATTCGGGTATTTCGATGTTTAACCCGTTTACCTTCAACCTAAATAAAAACGAGAATGTAGATTATCAATACCTTATTTCATAAACCATTTATTGCATACATTTTTAAACAGCTGGATTTATCCTGCAGTTTTGATTTATTATCAAATGTTTTCATTTATCCATTAGCGGAGGGTTACTTTATTAATTGTTACACATGTTTAGTTATAACTAATTGTAGATATTAATCTCTAAGCTCAAAGCAGTTTAGTCTAAGCGGAATATATCTTATTTCACGTGCGCTCACACACACACACACACACAGACACAGACACACACACACACACACACACACACACACACACACACACACACACACACACACACACACTCGCGCGCACAGGTGTAGCAGCTGTGTGTTGTGTTTGTCATCAGCATCTCTCGGCTCCTTCACGCCTCTGGAACTGAACAGAATGAAAGGCTTGTTTTGCTGTTTAGTGGAAACTAAAGGAGATGTCGAGCTCATTTTACTCGCGTTTTCACTCGCATTGCACTTTAAATACGTTTGCTTTCTTATAATACACAATCTCGTAAATGTATTAACGACATACTTGTTATCAATTAATGTATTGTGTGTTAGATCAAAATAAAGCAGATAGTAATACTCTGATAATTAATGTAACATCAAAATAGTGATGTTAAATACAAATTAATATTACAAATAACACAATTAAAACTGTATTTAAATGACTTTTCTACTGTATCTACTGACCGAATTTAATTAGTAAGTAATTTAATCACTTGACTATGTGGGGCAGCTGCAACACTTTCGTTCAGTTCCTCAGAGACAATTTGTGCAAACCCAAAATGTTAATATAATAAACCCAAACCTATTGGACACCCACACACATTGCTATAATATGTGCACATTATATGCAGAATTTAAACTTGAATAAAGCAGGATGGTTGCAACAACCCACAGCAGGGACAGGTGCAACATTCAATAAAATGTAATATTAAAAATAATTCTAAAACATCAGGCTTTATTTAATTTTCCTGGGTAAACAGACTAAATGTAAATTGTTAAATTGCCCATATAAATACACTCTCAGAGAAAAATGGCACAATGTTAAACCCCTTGTCACTGGGTCAGTATGTTTTTATGGGACAGAATACCTCCAGGCTCTTATAACTTTTCTTTAAATAAAAAAAAGTACAAAAAATGTAATGTTTACTTTTTATTTGTATTTAGTCTTTTAGCCTTTACAAACAGATATATATATATATATATATATATATATATATATATATATATATATATATATATATAGACATAGTTCATGGGGGTTAGCTTAACCAATGTGATAGACAGAAAGTTTTATCAGAGTTTTTTTTTTTGTATTAGCTGAATATTTAACAATCAAAATAATACCAAAATCCACATCGTAAAAAACAGACAAAGAATAATAATTACACATTTGTACCGTTGCAGTTGTACCTTTAAGCACATGATTTGTGTAGTTTACAATACCTATAGCTTTATGTTTTACCAGTTGTTTTGTTTTATAGAACTAAATAATTAATGTTTACGAGTTTCTTTAAACACATGCTTGTAAATGATGATTCATGATTTAATATGGGAATTTTTCATAAATCACTTTGCCTTTCCAGTGATTTTTATTTATATAGATATTTAATAAAGGAGTTGTCCAACACTTGTAGCGTTAATATGAGAACAATTATTACATTTCAGATGTACCATAAAAGATACAGAACAGTATAAGATGTCTTTTCCTGTGCTTTGTAACTTTTACAAAACTACAAAACTATTCCTCAATGAACATTATTAGTACTTTTTTTATTCTGAAAGCGTACAGACTATTAGAACAACAAGCAACAATCACATATCAGGCCTAAAAACTGAACAAATATATACAATTACTGAAAATCTAGACTGAAGCTTTACTAAACTTTGAAATTAATTAAAAAATCAAGGAATTCTTTTATTAATTTAAATTACATTGGAACTGTGATCAAATTAAAAGTGTACAGTGGTAATATGGCACGCTTTTAAATTAATTTTGGCATTGGGGACAGTTGCAGATCTGAATAAACCGTCTATGCTGTAGGGAGACACAACAGCTTTAAGGCTTGATAGCTATACCTAGTAAAAGCCAAGAAAACATCGATTTAAATGATGCAAATGAATAATGTATCACAAAAACTGTATAATAAACATTCTGAACATTAAATCAATTACTTTTTTTTTTTTTACCTAAAATGAGTACTGAAGGAATGGTCACATATGGCTGATTCCTCTCAGATTGAGGAAGGGTTTAATCATCACTACAGCTCATTCCTAAAACAGAGGCATTAGTCTTGCTGCAGCCATCCCCACTCTCCCTATACTGAACATCCTTATGAATCTGCATTGACTATAGAAAACTATTCAATGTTCAAATTTGAGTCAAAAAGGGGCTTATTAAACGTTTATTACAATATTTTAAGGATTTTAACATGACATTCTTTAGTTAACAAACAGAGTTACTGAAAATAAAACATTACATGCATTAAAAAACATTAAATATTTCAATGCAATCACACTGTTTCATGCATTATTAATTTCTGACTCGATTCTAATTGTTGTTAAGCATGTGCAATCTAAATACATTTTACCTCTTTAGTTTAATAATATACTTATTATGCTCAATATACTTGCATTGCACAATCTGCTGCTCTGCATTGATTTATGCAGAACTGTTGAATCTATTTACAGTCTTTAAGGCAAGTAAAGTATAATTAACTCATAATAATGAAGCATAACCCCTTTGCTTTTCAGTGGATCTGTAATTTACAGTAACTCATTACTCCAAACACTCTCCCATATCACTCCTGCAAATATTATATTATTCTTCATGTGTGTATGTATATTTCCTGACTGACTGTCATGACTCTGTGATGCAAACCGGTACGAATGCATCGCAGGAACATCCAGCACTTTAGATGAGATGCAGCATTGCAGTATACAGACTGATCAGATGCTGGAGAAAGCAGATATTAATACCCAGATAATAAATATAACATTATCATAATAGTGTTGGCAAAAACACATTTACATCTTGTAAACACATTTAATTACTCATTAAGTAATTGAATCACTTGACTCAGCACTGAAAATCCTTAAGATCTGCATGGACTATAGAAATGAAACTATTTTATGTAGAAATTTGAGTAAAACACGAGCTCATTAAAATATTTTAAGCATTTTAACATGAAATTCTTTAGTAAACAAACAGATTTACTCTGCAAAAAATAAAAATAAAACATTACATGCATTAAAAACCTTAAATATTTCAATGCAATCACACTATTATTTCATGCATTATTAATTTCTGACTCATTCATTGTTAAGCATGTGCAATCTAAATAAATGTAACATCTTTAGTTTAATAATATAATTATTATGCTCAATATATTTGCATTACACATTTCTCCACTTCTATGAATTGATTTATACAGAATTGTTGAAGTTATTTACAGCATTTAAGGCAAGAACAGTATATTTAACTAATAATAATGAATCATAACCCCTTACTTTGCTTTTTCAGTGGATCTGTAAAGACTCTGTGATGCAAACCAGTACAAATGCACCGCAGGAACATCCAGCACTTTAGATGAGATGCAGCACTGAAGTACAGGCGTTTATATCCTGATCAGATGCTGGAGAAAGCAGATATTAATACCCAGACAATTAATATAACATTATCATAATAGTGTTGGTAAAAAAGAAGGAAATGACACAATTAAAACTGTATTTAAACGACTTTTCTATCTAGTATATGTATTTAATTACTCATTGGGTAATGTAATCACTTGACTCAGCACTGAAAATGCTTAAAATCTGCATAGACTATAGAAATAAAACTATTCAATGTAGAAATTTGAGTAAAACTTGGGCTTATTAAAAGTTTATTCAAATATTGTAAGCATTTTAACATGACATTCTTTAGTTAACAGAGTTGCTCTGCAAAACTAAAAATATAACATTAGATGCATTAAAAACGTTAAATATTTCAATGCAATCACACTGTTTCATACATTATTAATTCCTGACTCATTCATTGTTGATTAAGCATGTGCAATCTAAATAAATGTAGCCTCTTTAGTTTAATAATATAATTATTATGCTCAATATATTTGCATTACACATTTCCTCTGCTTCTCTAAACTGATTTATACAGAACTGTTGAAGTTATTTACAGTCTTTAAGGTAAGTAAAGTATAATTAACTAATAATAATGAAGCATAACCCCTTTGCTTTTCAGTGGATCTGTAATTTACATTAACTCATTACTCCAAACACTCTCCCATATCACTCCTGCAAATATTACATTATTCTTCATGTGTGTATGTATATTTCCTGACTGACTGTCAAGACTCTGTGATGCAAACCGGTGCAAATGCACCGCAGGAACATCCAGCGCTTTAGATGAGATGCAGCATTGCAGTATATAGACTGATCAGATGCTGGAGAAACACAGCAGGATTATATTTGAAATAGACTGTGGCACATATAAGGGAAAAACTCTGCAAACTTCCTGCCAAACTCTTTGAAATGAGGATGTTTATGGTTCAAAGTGCAAGAATGCAGATGGACTGAAGCTGCGGGTCAGTGGAACACACACACACACATAAAACACACACACGTACACGCACACACAGACTCACGAACATCATACACTATGACACCTGAACTAAATCAGTATCACACACACACACACACACACACACACACACACACACACACACACACTCACTCACTCACTCACTCACTCACTCACGCTGCACGTTAGTGGAATATACACACACATGCAAATACACACTCACAAACAACATCATACACAACAACACCTGAACTAAATCATAACTGCGCACACACTTAAACGGTCATAGGGTCATACACGCTGAAGCTGCGGGTTAGTGGTATATACACACACACACACACACACACACACACACACTCAAATACATGCTCACAAACATCAACATCATACACAATGACACTTGAATGAAATCAATATCTCTCACACGCACACACACTTGAACTGTCAATATCACACACATTGAAGCTGCGCGTTAGTGGAATACACACACACACACACACACATGCAAATACACACTCACAAACATCAACATCATACACAACAACACCTGAACTAAATCAATAACACACACACACACACACACACACACACACACTCACTCACTCACGCTGCACGTTAGTGGAATATACACACACATGCAAATACACACTCACAAACAACATCATACACAACAACACCTGTACTAAATCAATAACACACACACACACACACACACACACACACACGCACGCACACACACACACACGCATGCACACACGCATGCACACACGCATGCACACACGCACACACTTCTGCAAGGTGTTGAGCAAAATGAAAACCTTTAACACAAACCGGCTGGAGAAAAATATAAACAATGAGGATCACTGACCATCTGCAGATCCCTGATACTATTACTATCACTAAACTGGTTAATTAATGGGCGCTAATACACACTGCTGTGTGTGTCATATAACAATCACATCAACCAAACAGAAACTCAGTGTACTACTGAACACATTAATGCATCTGCAACTCTTTAAGGAATGCTCTGTCTTATTAACTACAGTGAACTGACAAACTGTAATAAATAATGCAGTGTACTATAGTTTTTACTACAGTAAACAATGTTTTATTGTTGTAGACTATACCCTATAGAACTACACTATTGGGTCATTTGTTTATATTACAATAGCCTTGTGTTACCATAGCAACTAAAGAATTACCACTAAAGATCAACTACTAACTACAATTATTGTTACCATAACAACGGTAGAATCACAACAAAAGATCAATTACTATAGTCGTGGCTACCAACGCAACTATGAAATCACTACAAAATAAATACTAAAGTCGTTGTTACCATAGCAACAATAGAATCACTACAAAAGATCAATTACTACAGTCACAGCGTTACTAGTATAGTTGATGCATTACCATAACAACTGTAGAATCACAACAAAAGATCAATTACTATAGGTGTTGCTACCAATAGCAACGACTTCTAATATAGTCATTGTGTTACTAGTATAGTAGTTGTTCCCATAGCAACTATGAAATCATCACAAAAAATCTATTACTATAGTCATTGTTACCATAGCAACCATGGAATCACCACAAAACATCAATTATTAGTCAATGTTACCATAGCAGCTATAGAACTGCCAAAAAAGATCTATTACTATAGTTGTTGTATTACTAGGATAGTTTACGTATTACCATAGCAACTGTATAATCACAACAAAGATCAAGAACTACAGTCGTTACCAAAGCAAATACTTAATCACCATAAAAAGTCCATTACTATAGTCACTGTGTTACTACTATAGTCGTTGTTACCATAACAACTATAAAATCACCACAAAACATCAATTATTACAGTCATTGTTACCATAACAACTATAGAATTACCACAAAAGATTACTATAGTCATGTTAATAGTACAGTTGATGTGTTACAACGAAAGAAAAATAACAATAGTTGTCGGTACCATGGCAACTGTGAAACCACCACAGAATATCAATCACTACAGTCTTTGTTACCATAGCAACTATAGAATCATTACAAAAGATAAATTAATGTACCCATTGTGTTACAGGTATAGTAGTAGTTACCATAGCAACTATAGAATCACTACAAAAGATCTATTACTATAGTCGTTGTTACACGTATAGTTGATGTGTTACCATAACAACTGTAGAATCACGACAAAAGATCGATAACTATAGTCGTTGTTACCATAGCAACTACAGAATCACAACAATAAAAAATTATTATAGTCTTTGTGTTACTAGAATAGTAGTTGTAGTGTTACCATGGCAACATCCAAGTGGATGCTGCACACTGGTGGTGGTGTGGAGAGACCCCCTCATGATTGTGAAGTGCTTTGGGTGTATGGCCATACACAATAAATGCACTATATAAACACACATTACATTACATTACAACTATGAAATCATCACAAAAGATCGATTACTATAGTCGTTGTGTTACCATAACAACAGTAGAATCACAACCAAAGATCAATAACTATAGATGTTGTTACCATAGCAACTATCACTGTAAAAGCTAATTAACTGTCATTTTGTTCCTACTATAATAGTTTTTGTGTTACCATAGCAATTGTAGAATCACTACAAAACATCAATTATTTTAGTCATTGTTACCATAGCTATCGAATCACAACAAAAGATAAATTATTATAGTCGTTGTGTTAATAGCACAGTTGCTGTGTTACCATAGCAACTATGAAATCACCACAAAAGAGCTATTACTATAGTCATTGTTACCAAAGCAACTATAGAACCACAAAACATCAATTAATATAGTCGCGGTTACTAGTATAGTTGATGTGTTACTATAAAAACTGTAGAATCACCACAAGAGATTGATTACTATAGATGTTGCCATAGCAACTATGAAATCACCCCAACAGATCGATTACTAGTCGTTGTTACCATAGCAACTATAGAATCACTGCAAACGATAAATTAATATAGTTGTTTTGTTACTAGTATAGTAGTTGTTGTGTTACTATAGCAACTATGAAATCATAAAAGATCAATTACTACAGTCGTACAGTCGTATAGAATCACCACAAAAAAACTCAATCACAATAGTTGTTGTGTTGCTAGTATAGTTGCTGTTGTGTTCAAGTTATGACATTCAAGTGTTTTACTACAGCCCGTTTCAAAAGCACTACAGTGTTTTTCTTGTGGAGGAAAAACAGAAGTGTAAGTGTGCAGCTGAGCAGATCTGAAGCGCTGATGAGAAAGGCTAAGCCCAGAGCTGTGTGTGTTTGTGTTTGGAGGGTTACTGTGGGGTGGAGGGCCTTCCTCACTTTGTAAAGCCCAGGATTGACCTCTGCCTTAAATTACAAAGGCCACGGAGGCGCTCTGCTCCTCTCTTCCTGACGCTGCTCCGCGCTCAAGCTTTCAGACGCTCCGTGTGTGTTTTCCTCTCTTATCAGCCGCAGGAAGCCAATGGGAAGCGCAGAGCTCTTCTGGACAACCTGCCTGTCAAATCATTAGAATGCATCATCACACACACACACACACACACACACACACACACACACACACACACACACACACACACACACACACACACACACACACTGATATAATAGCTGTGCAGTTTTAAAGCACTTTTCTCAAGTTCAATGCTATTCTAAGATGTGTTTATCATTTTATTTGTGCACAGCTATACGGATGCTGAATTCTTGACCTATAAGCACAGTTATAATGTGCTTGATTGTTGTATTTTAATCAACCCAGGCTCATTTTTAAAACGTAGTCCCATGGATGTTATTGGAGACTGTGTAATATGTCCCAGGAAGTACGTATTTTTGCACTTTTTGTTTTATTGCGAATCCACGAGAGGCCGCTATGTGCGATTTTTCATATCTCAAATTCCTCTCGCGAGTGCCGTTCACGGCCGCTGTTCTCGCTTAAACCCACCAGAGGCCGTTGTCGACCAATCGACTGACCCACCCTTCCCTAAACCAAACCAATTTTACCGATTGACTCGCCCGCCCACTTACTTCCCTAAACCCAACCGACGATTTAGGGTAATTAGGCAAGTCATTGTATAACAGTGGTTTGTTCTGGAGACAATCCAACACTAATATTGCTGAAGGGGCTAATAATATTGAGCTTAACAGACTTTACAACCATTAAAAACTGCTTTTATTCTAGCCCAAATAAAACAAATCCGACTTTCTCCAGAAGAACAAATATTAGAGGAAATACTGTGAACATTTCCTGAATCTGTTCAACATCATCTGGGAAATATTGGAAAAATAATGTTAAACACTAATAATTTTGACTTTGTTTGTTTGTTTGTATTTATATTGTATGATATTGTGTTAAAGCTTCAGTCATCTGCCGTGTCATGCACAGATGAACACACACAGATTGTTTTCAGCACAAATGCTCTTTGATGGTCAGGAGGAAGCGCTGGTCAGTTATTTCGGTCTCTCTGACTGTGTGTTTGTGTCCAGCAGCAGGTGAAGGTGTTGAAGCGCACACACACAATTTACTGCAGTGTAAACAAGCCTGAGGACACACACACACACACACACACACACACACACACACAAACGACAGCACTTTCACTATAGCAGGTCAAAGGAAAAATAATAATAAATATGAATTGCTTGTATTACTATGCTATCTTCATCCTTATGAAGTGATTTTGAATGCATATTTTTAATGATTTAAAATGATTATAAATGATGCACTTTTTTAAAAACGACTGGAAATGTGTTTATTTTAAATATATCATAATATATTATAGGGGCGTCACGGTGGCACAGTGGTTAGTATGATTGCCTCACAGCAAGAAGGTTGCTGATTCAAGTCTCGGCTGGGTGGAGTTTGCATGTTCTCCTGTGTTGGCGTGGGTTTCCTCTGGGTGCTTCAGTTTCCCCCACAGTCCAAACACATGCGCTTTAGGGGAACTGATCAACTAAATCAGCCGTAGTGTGTGTGTGTGTGTGTGTGTGTGTGTGTGTGTGTGTGGGTGTTTCCCAGTACTGGGTTGTGGCTGGAAGGGCATCAACAGCGTATTTGTATTTTAAAGTTTGTTTTACTCTTTGTTGTCAGCACTTTGGTCATTGAATTGAGTTGAATTGAATTGTAAAAAGCATGTGCTGGATAAGCTGGCGACCCCAGATTAACTAAAAAGAAAATGGATGAATGAATATATTATAAACATATCATCAAAAATAAGAGTAAACATTTATTAAAAAATGTTTATTAATTATAATCCCATGTCCAATTTTATTAATCTTATTAAATATTTGCTATATATTTGAATTATTTTATTATAAATTATTCGCTATATTATTTGAATTTTCATTATTAATTTTTTGCTATATTATTTTAATTATTTCTTTATTAATGATTTGCTATATATTTGAATTATTTCATTATGAATTTTTTGCTATATATTTGAATTATTTCATTATTATTTACTATATTATTTGAATTATTTCATTAATTATTTGCTATATATTTGAATTATTTCATTATTAATTATTTACTATATTATTTGAATTATTTCATTAATTATTTGCTATATATTTGAATTATTTCATTATTAATTATTTACTATATTATTCGAATTATTTCATTATTAATTTATTGCTATATATTTAAATTATTTCATTATTAATTTATTGCTATATATTTAAATTATTTCATTATTAATTAATTGCTATATTATTTGAATGATTTCTTTATTATTTTTTGCTATATATTTGAATTATTTCATTATTAATTATTTGCTATATATTTGAATTATTTCATTATTATTTGCTATATTATTTGAATTATTTCTTTATTAATTTTTTACTATATATATATATTTGTTATTGCTATATTATTTTTAGAATTTTAAAATGTGTTTGCTATTTTTAAACTAAACGTATTATAACAAAATACACGTATTTAACAAAAAAATGTCTCGCACTAATTTTTTTAAATGATCTCACACACTCTCGTTCTCTCTTTGCGACCCACACAAGACAGCACTATGAATTGACAAATAAATAATAATAAAACAATAATATCCACACATGCCTATTATTGGTATTAGGCTATGTATATTTTATGTTTATACCATTTTGAGAGATGTAAACTATAACAATGGTCCTGACATATTTCCTGTATTACATTTTAAACTTCCATAGCTTTGGAGAGTCCAAAAAGCTCTACATATTGATAAATAATGTTACAATAGCTGTTATAACATCAAGTTATGATTGAATTGCCTCTTGCTACAGTTACTAAATAGTTTGACAACAAGCAGGAAATGTTCATGGGCCAACGACATCACCACATTGAAATGTTCTATATAGGCACAAGTTGAATAAACATAAAAATAATATATAATTAAAATCTTACATACAGATTCCCAAACACAAAAGCTGAGCTGACATCTCAAACAATAAGAGAATACAGATTAATGAATTGTTCACCCGGGTCTCTAGGTGAGAATATCTGCATTGTGATTGGATTAATTTAACCCAATTTCAGTGCACTTTGATGCTGATCGTTGACTGCATTTTCCTTCATATTCTTAGTCCATATGAGACAGATTGCAAATCAGAAATAAAAAAATAAGCAAATCAAAATGCACATCAACTGATCTTACTTTCATTATGCAAGAAATCCAATTTCATTACATGATGCTGAACATCTGACTGCAGTGTCCTTTATTTTCTGCTGTTACGCACACATTTCATTCACATCTGCAAAAAACATGTGAAATCCACGTTCAGACATATGAAAGACACTTAAACTGGGCTGTAAATAATAATTTGGAGGAGAACATATTTTGCATGAAGTTTTGAAACCTGAGCGGAAACAAATGAAATAGCTTATACTAGACATAAGAGCTTAAATTAAAGATACACTCACAGGCCACTTTATTAGGTACCTGTCCAACTGCTTGTTAATGCAAATTTCTAATCAGCCAATCACATGGCAGCAGCTCACTGCATTTAGGCATGCAGACATGGTCAAGAGGATCTGCTGCAGTTCAAAGCGAGCATCAGAATGGGGAAGAAAGGGGATTTAAGTGAAATTAAGAGGCAATCATGTCAGACTGGTTTCTTGAACATGACAATGAGTTCACTGTACTCAAATGGCCTCAACAGTCACCAGACCTCAATCCAATAGAGTGCAGCATGGATGTGCAGCCAACAAATCTGCAGCAACTGTGTGATGCTATCATGTCAATATAAAGTAAAATCTCTGAGGAATATTTCCAGTAGTTTGTTAAATCTAAGGACTAAGGCAGTTCTAAAGAAAAAAAGGGTCCAACCCGGTACTAGTAAGGTGTACCTAATAAAGTGGCCGGTGAGTGTAATTTGAATAGGTTAAATGTCTTGACTGTTCCATTTGAATAATATTAATTGCTTAAATTACTATGATATTTTCATATTTTTGTATTGTTGTACTGTGCCTTAAATTGTGCCAATATTGTGTAAAATGTTCACAGCATGTCTCGGTGTTCAATGTTATTAATATTAATATTATTCATTCATTCATTTTCTTTTCGGCCTAGACCTTTTAATAATCCGAGGTCGCCACAGCGGAATGAACCGTCAACTTATCCAGCATGTTTTAATGCATTATAATAAAAAATAATAATTAATATTATTATATTATGTTATTATTTTCATCCTTTTACATTTTGTTCCTGACATTTTGCTTAATACACATAAAATATTCAAACTATTAAAAACAGAATAAGTGCAAAGTGACAAAAGTGTTTTAATTATCACACACATTCTCTCTCTCTCTGACACACACAGGCTCGTGATGTGTGAACAGTAAAGTGTGCTGACAGCTCGTCTATGTTCTGTTGTGCTGTGTGTGTGTGTCGGTCAGCAGGTGTACGGCGTCACACGCGTTTTATCTCAGTCATTGCGGAGTTCACACACACGCACACATATGGCTTCCAGCGACTGCACCTCAACACCATCAACAAGATAAAGGCATGGAGAAACGCTGAAATGAAAAGTACCGTCTAGAAAACGTTTAACAAATAAAAACACTTCAGAAACACAACCGAACCAACATTGTGTATAGTTGTGCTGTGACTGTGAGGGTTATACAGGCATCCAGGCATAAGAAATTGTTCCATTTGTGGCTTTTGTTGTCGGTTTTATTGTGTGGAGACAGTGTGATGATATTGTGCAGCTCTAATGCAGGACGCAGAGCTTCTAGTACATTCTGAGAGCTTCTATATATGATACATCACTCAGGCAGTGAAGATCAGTAATTAATAAAGAAAACAGACCTTAAACATGGAGCCTCTGTAATGGCAAAGGCCCTGTACAAAAGGCACACCAATACTCAACAGAACTCACACTGACTGGAAGACAACTAATGTTACTGGACGAACATTGAGCTCTGGTCAGGACGTGTGTGTGTGTGTGTGTGTGTGTGTGTGTGCGGGGTCAGAGGGAGCAGAGGAAGAGCTGCTGACAGCCGGAGCAGCCAATGTGTTCTCAATCAGAGGAAACACAAACAAGTGTCTGACTTAAGGAAAGGGCTGCGGTAAGTGCACAAGCAGACACACACACATACACACACACGCAGACATGCGCGCACAAACACACACTCAGACACATACATGCAGACAAACATACAGAGACACACACACACACACACACACAGACACACCTCACACACACAGACAGGCACACACACAAACATACAGTATAGTATATAGCATAGTATACGAGTACATAGCATAATATATTATAATATAGTATAGATATATATAGTATATATAATACTGTACAGTATAGTATACAGTATAATATAGTAAAGTATACAATATAGAACAAAACAGTATATCATAATATAGTATAGTATAGTGTAATATATGACAGTATAGTAAAGTAAATAGTATAGTATGAGATATTAATTTATAGTATATAGTATAGTGTAATATAGTATTGTATTGTGCAGTATAGTAAATAGTATAGTATAGGATATTAATTTACAGTATATAGTATAGTATAGTTGAGTATAGCATATAGTTTAATATAGTATATGGTATGTATACAATATAGTACAGAATAGTATATAGTACAGTATAGTGTAATATAATATAGTATAGTATATAGTATAGTATAGTAAAGTATACAATATAGTACAGAACAGTATATTATATACTATATATTATATAGTGCAGTATAATATAGTATATATTATAGTATAGTATAGTATAGTG
Source organism: Danio rerio (assembly GCF_049306965.1). Taxonomy (NCBI): domain Eukaryota; kingdom Metazoa; phylum Chordata; class Actinopteri; order Cypriniformes; family Danionidae; genus Danio; species Danio rerio. The sequence goes on from NC_133177.1 coordinate 62,224,504, forward strand.
CTGTATAATATATAGTATAGTATATAGTATAGTATAGTGCAGTATAATATAGTACATAGTATAGTACAGTGCAGTATAATATAGTATATAGTATAGTATAGTGCAGTATAATATAGTATATAGTATAGTATAGTGCAGTATAATATAGTATATAGTATAGTATAGTGCAGTATAATATATTATATAGTATAGTATAGTGCAGTATAATATAGTATATAGTATAGTATAGTGCAGTATAATATAGTATATAGTATAGTATATAGTATAGTGCAGTATAATATATTATATAGTATAGTATAGTGCAGTATAATATAGTATATAGTATAGTATAGTAAAGTGCAGTATAATATAGTATATAGTATAGTACAGTGCAGTATAATATAGTATATAGTATAGTATAGTAAAGTGCAGTATAATATAGTATATAGTATAGTATAGTGCAGTATAATATATTATATAGTATAGTATAGTGCAGTATAATATAGTATATAGTATAGTATAGTGCAATATAATATAGTATATAGTATAGTATATAGTACAGTATAGTGCAGTATAATATATTATATAGTATAGTATATTGTATAGTATAGTGCAGTATAATATAGTATATAGTATAGAATATAGTATAATAAAGTATACAATAAAGTACAGTAGGTATAATATATTATAAAATAGTATCAGTAAAGTACAGTAAATATTATAGTTTAGTATAGTAAAGTATATAGTACAGTACAGTACAGCATAGTGTAGTATGCTGGTATTATTTAAAGGATTGTTTTTGATGGGATGTTTTCCTCAAGCTCAACACTGATTGACTGTCAGTTACTCTCTACAGTCATCTTAAACGAGTCCTCGCTCATTTTATACTGATGGTTATTTAGGTTTATAAAGACACAGACGGATCATGCTGCAGCACAAACACAGACTCCAGAGCTTTCATTTCACAACAAAGCAGAGAGATTTATTCAATCTTATTGAAATAATAGATCAATATTAATCAGCAATTAGTGAGATTCATTATTATTAAAGCAACTGTCAAGCAGTTTACCCAAAATATGAGCATTGTACAATCATTGAAACAAACACACACACTGCAAAAATGCTTCACTTACTGACAGTTTCAGTCTTTTTTCTAGTGCAAATATCTCAAAACTCATGAATCAGTCAGCATTCCCTAGACCCGCACACACTATAGTGTTGTTTTCAGAGATAATGAGTCAAAATGAAGAGTTTTTCATTCAAACAAGCAAAATAATCTGACAACGGAGAGCGCTAAATATTCTTATTTCAATCCAAAAACTAGATTATTCCACAGCAGATTACTCTGCTTGTTAGAATGACAAACTCTCTTCATTTGGACTCATCATCTCTGAAAACAAGATCATATCCTACTTTACATTCAGGAAAACGCTTATTGATTGAGGAATTTATAGATATTTGCACTAGAAACAAGACAAAAACCTCTGAGTAGGAAAAGCATTTTACACACACACACACACACACACACACACACACACACACACACACACACCTCCTGGAGAGACGGAGGAAGAGGGAGTAAAGAAGGAAAGCGGAGGTAAGAAAACAAACACCTCAGCTGTTAACCAGAGACAGAGGCGTCGCTCCAGCATCTCCATCAGTACAACAAACAAACACACACTGATGAGGGACAGATGAGGAGCACTGCACAGGTAACACACACATACACACACACACACGCGCACACACACGCACACACACACACACACGCGCACACACACGCGCACACACACGCAAACACACACGCAAACACACACGCGCACACACACACGCACACACACACACTAACACATCAGGACTGGAGAGACAAAAAGTTAAAAAGTGAAACCAAAACACAAATGATTAGCTTCAGCTGATAAGTGTGCAAAAAACTCACATCCAAGCACTGAGGATCATTACCCTGCACCACTCTCTGGAGAACTGAATCTGATTGGCTAATCACGACATTACGAAGAAGATTATTTGCCGACAACAACTGACTAAAACAACAACACAGACTCATCCAGTTACTTTCAATCACACGCACATACACATTACACACACAAACTTTCTTACCCACAAGCAAAAATGCACAAACACCACACAAATTACACGTGCATGCTCGCGCACGCACATACTGTGACACAAACATGCAACCACACACAAATCACATGGACACACACACACACACAAATGCACGCACTTACATCACACGCACACACACATAAATCACATGTACACATACACTCACACAAATGCTCCCACAATCACGCATTCACACACACACACACACACACACACAAGCAAGCAAAAATGTACACGCAAGCAAACACACAAACCATTGCACTCACACACACACACACATTGCACATGCACACACACAAATGCACACATATGTACACAGACACACACACGCACGCACATACAGTCACGCAAACAATCACATGGAAATCTCTCACACACACACAAATGCACACACATACACACTCTCACACACAAATCACATGTACACACACACACACATGCATGCACACACACATCTCACACACACACCCTTACAGAAGCAAAAATGTACATGCAAGCAAACACACAAATCAATTGCACACACACACACAAATGCACGCATATGTGCACATACAGTCACACAAACACACATGCAAACACTCACACGGAAGTAACACACACACACGGAAATAACACACACACACACACGGAAATAACACACACACACAAACACACACAAACACACACACAAACACACACGCGCACGCACGCACGCACGCACACACGCAAACACACACGCACACACACAAGCAGACAACAAACACACACATACAGATCACACACAAACTCACACACAAACAAATTTGCACACACACCACACACACACACATGCAAGCAAACACACACAAATCACTTGTGCACACACACACAAATCATTTGCACACACACACACACAAATCACTTGCACACACACAAACACACACACAAATCCACACACATGCACGCACATACAGTCACACAAACACACATGCAAACACTCACATGGAAATCACACGCACACTAACACACTAACTAAACTGCACACACCCAAATCACATGCACACATACACTTACATAAATGCACGCACACACACCCTTACAGAAGCATAAATATACATGCAAGCAAACACACACAAAAAAATTGCACATAAACACACACATAAATGCACGCATATGTGCACATAGTCACACAAACACACATGCAAAACTTCAGAAGGAAAATCACACACAGACACACACACACGAAAGCACACATACAGATCACACACACAAACAAAAATGTACATGCAAGCACACACACAAATCACTTGCACACACACAAACACGCAAGCAAACACACTGAAATCAAACACACACAAATGCACACACACATCACACACCCCCCCCCCACAGAAGCAACAATTCACACGCAAGCAAACACACACAAATCACTTGCACAAATACACACACACACACACACACACACACACACACACACACACACACACACAAGTTCATTTGGGATTTGTCAAACTGAAATGATGTTCATGAAGGGAAACCAGATCCCCCAGAGGAAAGCACCCGGAGGAAACCCACACCAACACAGGGAGAACATGCAAACTCCACACAGAAACACACACTGACCCAGCCGAGGCTCGAACCAGCGACCTTCTTGCTTTGAGGCCACAATGCTAACCACTGAGCCACCATGATGCCCCATCTGTAATAATATTCAGACTGACAGTGTTGATGAGCGGAGCGCAGCATTTGGTGAGCAGGAGATGTGTTTATGAAGGACATTAAATATTGAAGAGGAGGAAGCTGAAGAACAGACACTCATTCAGGCCCAGCACCGAGACATTCATCATCTACACACTCTTTCTGACGGAGAGATGATGCGTGACCAGCAGAAGAAGAGCAGCACCACACACACACACACACACAAACACACACACGCACATACGCACACACACCTTACTGATGAAATGAGATAAGATTCATAGTCTGTGTGACAGATGATTACTCATTTAGTAACACACACACACACACACACACACAAAGACAAGGACACATGCACACGCTCACACTTATAGATTTCACGCACATATGCACACAATCATATACACATGCATGCGCAGACATATCACATGCTCACATACATTACCCCTCTAAACACAAACACACACATATACACAAACACATATGCACAAGAACACAATCACACACACACAATGCAGACACACCTCTCCACATACACACTCACTGGCCACTAAATTAGGTACACCTGTCTAACTACTTGTTAATGCAATCAGCCAATCACAGGGCAGCAGCTCAATGCATTTCGGCATGTAGACATGGTCAAGACGATCTGCTGCAGTTCAGAGCGAGCATCAGAATGAGGAAGAAAGGGGATTTAAGAGACTTTGAACATGGCATGGTTGTTGCTGCAGAGGTCAGAGGAGAATGGCCAGACTGGTTCCAGCTGATAGAAAGGCAACAGTAACTCAAATAAGCACTCGCTACAACCGAGCTCTGCAGAAGAGCATCTCTGAACACACAACACGGCCAACCTTGAGGCGGATGGGCTACAGCAGCAGAAGAGCACACCGGGTGCCGCTCCTGTCAGCTAAGAACAGGAAACTGAGGCTACAATTCACACAGACTCACCAAAACTGGACAATAGAAGATTGGAGAAACGTTGCTGCTCTGATGAGTCTCCATTTCTGCTGACACATTCGGATGCTCGGCTCACAATTTGGCCTCAACAACATGAAAGCATGGATCATCCTGCCTTGTATCAGCGGTTCAGGCTGGTGGTGGTGGTGTAATGGTGTGGGGGAGATTTTCTTTGGCTCCATTAGTACCAATTGAGCATCAACGCCACAGCCTACCTGAGTATTGCTGCTGACCATGTCCATCCCTTTATGAGCACAGTGTCTCCATCTTCTGATGGCTACTTCCAGCAGGATAACGCAGCATGTCATAAAGCTCAATCATCTCAGACTGGTTTCTTGAACATGACGATGAGTTCACTGTACTCAAATGGCCTCCACAGTCACCAGAGCTCAATCCAATAGAGCAGCTTTGGGATGTGGTGGAACGGGAGATCGGCATCATGGATGTGCAGCCGACAAATCTGCAGCAACTGTGTGATGCTGTCATGACAATATGGAGCAAAATCTCTGAGGAATATTTCCAGTAGTTTGTTGAATCTCAGCCACCGAGGATTAAAGCAGCTCTGAGAGCAAAAATGGGTCCAACCCAGTACTAGTAAGGTGTACCTAATAAAGTGGCCAGTGAGTGTAATTTGCAATAAGTTATTATTTATTTATTTATTTATTTATTTATATGAGTTTGTCTTTTGTTGTGGTAAATAAATAATTTCCATAATAATAACAATAATATTGGAAACAAACGCAACACTTTTAAAGTTGTTTCATGAATAAATAAGCTCAATAAACAATAATAAAAAGCTGAATAAATGTGTGTGTAGGGTCTGTGTGTCAGCGGTGATTCAGGTAAGACGAGTGTCAGTCAGTAGACAAAACACTGGAGTTTCCGCTTTATACACACACACACACACACACACACACACACACACACACACACACACACACACACACACACACACACACACACACACACATACACACACACACACACACACACACACACACACACACACACCCGCTATTTATACACAGAGGACTAAACAACTGCTCAGATCACTCACACACACACACACACTTCTGCTGCTGCTGCTTCTGTGATTGTGTCTATTTCAGGAGACAGATGACGGTGTACAATATTTATTTACAAACACAAGCGGATATGTGTGTTAGAGTAAGAGCTCTGTGTGTGTGTGTGTGTGTGTGTGTGTGTGTGCTACCTGTGGCTCCTCCAGCTCTTCTGCGGGTGTTTTTTTTTTACTCGTTCCGCCTCATTTAATCCAGAAGTCAGCAGGAGGACAGCCTCTTATTAAAGCGAGTGTGTATTTATTAACACAGAACACACACAATCATGCACTTCAGCTTTCTTGCAGACGTCTGGGGAGGCTTGGGGTCTCAGGAGAAATTCCATTTTGCATGAAGAGTTAGTATTTGTATAGTCATGCTATTTTTAAGAATGATTATGCAAATTATTTATACATATATATTGCATTGCGATATAATTTTAATTATTATGGGGTCAGTGCGGTGGCGCAGTGGGTGGCATGATCGCCTCACAGCAAGAAGGTCGCTGGTTCGAATCCCGGCTGGGTCAGTTGGTGTTTCTGTGTGGAGTTTGCATGTTCTCCCCGTGTTGGCGTGGGTTTCCTCCGGGTGCTCCGGTTTCCCCCACAGTCCAAACACATGCGCTATAGGGGAACTGATCAACTAAACTGTGTATGAGTGTGAATGAGTGTGTAAGGGTGTTTCCTAGTACTGGGTTGCAGCTGGAAGGGCATCCACTGCATAAAACATATGACAGAATATTTGGCGGTTTATTCCACAGTCGTGACTCCTGATAAAAGTCTAAGATGAATGAATGAATGCAAATTATCATTATTTATATTATTATTATTTATATTATTATTATTATTATTATTATTATTATTATTGTTATGGAAATTATTTATTTGCCACAACACAAAGAAGCCAATTTATACAAATAAATAAATGATTTATTTTAAATAATATACAGTATAATTAAATAAGTAAAAAAATAAAAATGACAAAATAATAATATATACACATATATATACACATACATATATATATATATATATAATTAAATAAAGGAAAGAATAAAGAAAGGAATTAATGAATTTTAATGATTATGTAGTGAAAATATTTTTATGAGTAAATATATATGAATGCATGAATGAATAGATGAATAGATAAATAATAAATTTTTCTTTTCAGTAAATAGTTTTCTTTTATTCTGATGTGTCCAAAAGTTTTCTAACTAAACTAAATAAATCTATAAATTGTATTTAAAAAATAATAAACAAATTTAAATTAACAAATTAAAATTAATAATACTTTAAGTGTTTCCAGGTGTATTGCACATAAACCAATAAATGGTAATTAGTTTGATGAAAACATTATTAATAAATAATGTTACTTAAAAGTTATTTAATGTTTTTATTAATGTGATTTGTTGAATGTCCAATTGGCTCACTTTTTAATAAATATTTTCAACACATTTCTAAGCATAAGTTTTAGTAACTGATTTATTTTCTCTTTGCCATGATGACAGCACATAATGTGAGACTAGAGTTTTTTTAAGACACTATTATTAATCTTATAGGGCATGCTCACACTGGGTACAGTAGCCTTGAAGTGTGCCTAACCGTACGTTCACACCAAAAGTGGCGAAAGCGTCAAAGTAGACGGAAGTCATTTATTTTCAATGAGAGCAGGCGGCGAAGTACGGCAAGTGTGCTTGTGAACAAATATTAGAGGAAATACTGTGAAAATTCCTGAATCTGTTCAACATCATCTGGGAAATATTTGATTAATCATTTTTCCATCAACTGTATATATACACACACACACACACACACACACACACACACACACACACACACACACACACACACACACACACACACACACACACACACAGAAATTTACATCCACTGTATAAAAAGGCGCATAACCATTTAAATAAAGTCAGCTGTTAATGTAGGATGATCACATGTGATATTATTTGAGGAATTGTTCTAACTCTTGTTGAAAGTCAAGTTTACACACAATCAGATTATTCTGCCTCTGGTAAAGCTCAGATGATGATGTCAGGGTTTTGGAAGTTTCTGATTGGCTGATTGACAACATTTGAGTTAATGTGAGGCACAACTGTAGAATAGTGTTGAAGGAAAAGCTCAAACACACTGCTTCCCTGTGTGACAACATGGAGAATCAACAAGCCAGAATCAACAACAAAGCCAGATTACCATTAGCTGAATGACACTGGGAACAGACTGATGTGTGGAGACATGTCCTGTGCTCTGATGGAGCTGAGATTGAACTGTTTGGCCATAATGAGCAGCGTTACACTTGGAGGACAAAGAGGAAAGCGCACAAGCCTAGAACACCATCCCAACTGTGCAGTATGGGGGCGGCAGCATCATGTTGTGGGGCTGTTCTGCTGCAGGAGGGACTGGTCCACTTCACAGCATAGATGGCATCATGAAGAAAGAACATTATGGAGAAATACTGAAGCAACATCTCAACACATCAGCCAGGACATTACAACTCAGCCACAAATGACTCTTCCAGACAGACCATGACCCTAAGATTACTGCCAAAATAGTGAAAATGAGCTTTAAGGACAACAGAGTGAATATTTTGGAGTGGCCATCACAAAGCCCTGATCTCAATCCTATAGAACATTTGTGAGCAGAGTTGAAAAACTTGTGCGAGCAAGACAGCCTACAAATCTGACTCAGTTACAGCAATTCTGCAGGAGGAATGGGCCAAAATTCCTGCAAACTATTGTGAGAAGCTTGTGGAAGGAGACCCAAAACATCTGACCAAAGTTATACAGTTTAAAAGCAAAACTAAAAAATACCAAGCAAATGTGTGTAAACTTTCTGTCTAGAAATTAATAAATAATTCTCTCATTATTCTGGCATTTAGCAAATGTAAATCATTTAGGTAATCCTAACAGACCTGAAACAGTAAACCTTTAGTGTGATTTACCATCAGACATTTTTAAACAAAAACGGTTACGCTCCTTATATATATATATATTTAGGATCAAAACAGAAATTGTATCTTTTATTCACAGTTTTTACAGCTTTTTTGTTCCTACATTCAGAAATCAAAGATATATGAAGACTTAGATCTCCCAGAAAAATCAGAAAGAAAGGTTTACGCTTACAAAATTTACAATTATAAAATATAAAATATTTTATATAAAATATCTGGCCAAAAATATAATAAGATTAGCATGTGGATGTTCATTTTGATGGTTATATCCTAAAATAACATTTTCATATTTTAACACACCATCAGGAATTATAGCACTGATCCAATACATTTTTCCAAAAACCTTTGGTATATTCACAATTCCAAAATAAGTGAGACAGATCTTCAGTTTGGTGATCACAGAAGGAGCAACTTACATCAAAATCTTCAGAAATAAACCATCGTAGGGTATCTGTATATATATATATTTCTATTCTATTGTCAGATAACAGATAGTATGACGATGCAATAACAGTTAGTGTGTTTGTGTGTGTGTGTGTGTGTGTGTGTGTGTGTGTGACTCTGACCTTCAGTAAAGCATCAGGACTTGATGTTTTCTGACTGTATCTGGAACATGATGACTGGATGAAAACATCTCCCACTCCACTGCTATCATCAGCGCTGACGGCGGAAATCTGCTCAACACAACACATGTGATTAAAATGTGCAGAGAAATCACTGATTTAATCAATCTTCAGCCCAGTTCAGCTTAAAGGGCAACTATCATGCACAAATGACTTCTATAGGGCGTTTAAACCCAGTAGTGTGTGTGTGTGTGTGTGTGTGTGTGTGTGTGTGTGTGTGTGTGTGTGTGTGTGTGTGTGTGTGTGTGCATGTGTGTGTCAGCAGTGTGTGAATATCTCCAGCCTCTAATGGTCAGCATGAATAAATTGTATTCATTATAATCAGACTTGATGAATGAAGCACTTTGATTGACATTCTCCCCTTCATCAGAGGGGGAAAGCCCCGCCCACTAGTGCCCATCTCATTAGCATAAACAGCAGCCCTGAGTGAGAAGCAGCCGTCTGTCCATTAGCCATTAGAGTGTTTGAGCTGCTGAAGATAATGTCAGCATAGACTAAGAGGATTATAGACTGACAGAAGCATGAAGCACACACTGACAGAATAAAGAGACTATGCTGAAGGAAAATGGATGAGTGATATCGTAACTGACTGTGGTTGATCAGTGATCCAGTGTGTGTAGATCTGCAGAGATCTCCGTCTGGAGTACTCCAGCGCAGGAATGTTAAGCTGCACAGGAAGAGTCTCTGCTGTGATTGACAGGTGAGCGGCGGCTCAATAGCGGCTCACACCTGTGTGTGGAGCTCAGACAGTGACCCGCGCACACACCTCCGGCCTGCAGGTGTGTGGCGCTTTGTTGAAAACACACCAGCAGAACTGCCACTGATGAGGGACAACTTCAGGTGTCCGACTTAACACACACACATCCAAATTCACTCACACACACTAACAAACACACACAAATTCACAATCACACACACACACACACAAACATACGCACACTAACAAATACAAACTCACAAACAAACACACTAACAAACACACAAATTCACACTCACACTCACACAAACGCACACTAACAAATACAAACTCAAACACACACTACAAACTCACACAAATTCACACTCACACTCACACAAACGCACACTAACAAATCCAAACTCATAAACACACACACTAACAAACACATGCAAACTCACACCCACTTACAGTACACACACACACACACACAAATCCAAATTCACACACACTAATAAACACACACACAAACAAATCCAATCTCACTCAAATACACACACTAACAAACACACACAAATTAACACTCACACTCACACACAAACATACGCACACTAACAAATTCAAACACATCCACTCTCACACAAACACAAATCCAAATTCACACACACTAACAAGCACACACAAATTCACACTCGCAAACACACACACACACACACTCGCAAACACACACACACACACACACACACACACACACACTAACAAATCCAATCTCACTCAAACAAACATACTAACACACACACAAACTCACACACACTCTCTCTCACACACACACACACACACACACACACACACACACACACACACACACACACACAAATCCAAATTTACTCACACACACTAAAACACAAATTCACACTCTCACACACACACACGCACACTAACAAATTCAAACTCAAACACACACTAACAAACACACACAAACTCACACCCACTTACACACACACACACACACACACACACACACACACACACACAAATCCAAATTCACTCACACACACTAACACACACAAATTTACACTCACTCACACACACTCACACACATACACACAAACAAACATACGCACGCTAACAAATTCAAACTCACAAACACACACACAAACTCGCGCACTCCCACACACACACACACACACACACACACACACAAATTCAAATTCACACACACTAACAAACACACACAAATTTACACTCACAAATACACACACAAACATAAGCACACTAACAAATTCAAACTCACTAACAAACACACACAAATTCACACACACAAATCCAAATTCACACTCACAAACACACACACACAAATAAATCCAAACTCACTCAAACACACACACACACACTCAGACACACACACACACACATTTACTTGCATGTAAATCAATGTTCTTCTGTACACATGTATTTTCGATGGATCACCGTGTTGTTTCTGGTCCATCAGTCTGCTAAATCAGAATGTCTCACTCAGACAGTGTTCAGATTATAATATTCAGATAACATCACGTGTCTGTGGAGAGATCGCTTTCATCTGATTCACAGAGACGCCAGTGAATACTCTACAACATGCACAGCTCTCTTTCAGAGGAAGCAAACCTAAACATCTACTGTATACTGGAGGACTCGCATTTGTCCAAATCAGCTGTGATGGATTATAGACTGTGGATTAAACTGCAATCAAACAATTCAAAATTCAGGATTTCACCTTCACAAATTGACATGATTTGAACAGGAAGTTGAAGATGATTTTAAACTGAAATGATAAGAAAACTTGACGGAAATTGAACAGCGAACAGCGAACAGGAAATTGATTCAGCGGTACAGAAAGTCTCTTTTCACTCTATAGATGTACACCTATGAAGAATAACAAGTTAAGTACACATTACTAAATCTTTAACAGATTTACCGGAAGTTTCTGTCTGTTTGCAATCAGTAGCAGCCTAGAAACTACCCAGAACACCCTAGCAACCATGCAGAAAACCATAGCAATCAAGGAAAAAAGCATAGCAACAACATAGTAACACCATAGCAATCATGCGTATAACCCTAGCAACTACATAGCAGCAGCCCTAGCAACCATCCAGAACACCCTAGCAACCATGCAGAAAACCATAGCAACCATAGAAAAAACATAGAAACTACATAACACCCTAGCAATCAAATTGCAACAGCCCTAGCAATCATCCAGAATGCCCTAGCAACTATGCCAAAAACCATAGCAATCAAGACAAAAGGCATAGCAACTATGCAATTAAACATAGCAACTGCATAGTAACACCCTAGCAACCACACAGAAAACCATAGCAACCATGCAAAAACCATAGCAACTGCATAGTAACACCCTGGCAACCATGCAGAAAACCCTACCAACAGCCCTAGCAACCATACAAAACACCCAAGCAATCATGCAGAAAACCATAGCAACTGCATAGTAACACCCTGGCAACCATGCAGAAAACCCTAGCAACAGCCCTAGCAACCATACAAAACACCCAAGCAATCATGCAGAAAACCATAGCAACTGCATAGTAACACCCTGGCAACCCTGCAGAAAACCCTAGCAACAGCCCTAGCAACCATACAAAACACCCAAGCAATCATGCAGAAAACCAAAGCAACTGCATAGTAACACCCTAACAACTATACAGAAAACCATAGCAACCATGCAAAAACCATAGCAACTGCATAGTAACACCCTAGCAACCATACAGAAAACCATAGCAACCATGCAAAAACCATAGCAACTGCATAGTAACACCCTGGCAACCATGCAGAAAACCCTAGCAACAGCCCTAGCAACCATACAAAACATCCAAGCAATCATGCAGAAAACCATAGCAACTGCATAGTAACACCCTGGCAACCATGCAGAAAACCCTAGCAACCATACAAAACACCCAAGCAATCATGCAGAAAACCATAGCAACTGCATAGTAACACCCTGGCAACCATGCAGAAAACCCTAGCAACAGCCCTAGCAACCATACAAAACACCCAAGCAATTATGCAGAAAACCAAAGCAACTGCATAGTAACACCCTGGCAACCCTGCAGAAAAACCAATGAACCACATATCAGCAGCCCTAGCAATCATGCAAAAACAAACCATAGCAACCACTTAGCAACACTATAGCAACGATGCAAAAAACATAGCAACCACATAGTAACACAGTAGCAACTATGTATGCATGATGCGACGTGTCTGAAGAGCGAGGAGGGATCTGGTGGTTGGACCGGGAAGGAGACGCGTGATTTCCGGGAGATTATCATTAGTTAGCAGGCATCCACGAGTCTCTATGCATTTGCGGGAGACACCCGGAACTTCCGAGAGACTTGGGATGTCTGAATATCACGTTTAACAACTATAGTAAGACGCGATCCAGCGGCACATCCTTGATAAACTGTACGACGTGCACTGCTCTCTGGAGCTCAGATGAGCGCATGACAGTATGTGTGGCTGTATGTGGTCACGTGATGTGCGTTTCAGTGGACAGAGTGCTGTTCAAAAATGCTAGGTAAAACAGTGTTAAAATGGCATTTTAGAACGAAAAGGATCAACATACACATCAAGATGTATTAGTGTAAACGAGGCCTGAGTGTGTATTTTTCTCAAGCGGGTTTGCGACAGGTTGTCTATTGGCCATCGGCGATGGATGATGGCATTGTCTATCGGCCCAACCCTACTAGCAACAACTAGCAAATATAGCAACAACTTAGCAACAGCCCTAGCAGCAATCATGCAAACAACCATAGCAACAGCATAACAACACCCTAACAACCATGCAGAAAACTATAGCAACCAGGCAAAAAACAACATAGCAACCACATTGTAACACCCTAGCAACCACATAAAAACACAACAGAAATCATGCAAATTACAATAGCAACCATACAAAAACCAAAGAAACTGCATAGTAACACCCTTGCAACCATGCAAAAAAGCATAGCAACAGCATACTAACAACCTAACCATGCAGAAAACTATAGCAACCAAGAAAAATAACATAGCAACCATATAGCAACACCCAAGCAAGCAGGCAGAAAACTCTTGCAACATGCAGAAAACCATAACAACTGCATAGTTACACCCTAGCAAACCATGCAGAAAACCCTAGCAACCACATAGCAACACAATGGCAATCATGCAGAAAACCATAGCACCTGCATAGTAACATGCTAGCAACCATGCAAAAAAAAAAAAAAACATAGCAACCACAAAGCCACTGCCTAGCAACCATGCAAAAAACATAGCAACTGCACAGCAAACCCTAGCAACCATGCAGAAAACCCTAGCAACCACTTAGCAACCCCATAGGAATCATGCAGAAAAGCATAGCAACATAGCAAAAGCCTAGCAACCATGCAAAAAACATAGCAACAGCCTAGCAACCATGCAGAAAACCCTAGCAACCACGTAGCAACACCCTAGCAAACATGGCAAAATACATAGCAACTGCATAGCAACACCCTAGCAACCATGCAGAAAACCACACCAACCATGCAAAAACCCAAGCAACACCCTTGTGACCATGCAAAAAAATTAGTTGCTGCATAGCAACACTCTAGGAGAGCTGTGAAATGGGCCCTTTTAAAGTGGAGTGCACATTTAAAGGGTTAATAATTGAATACCCTTGGCTGTTTGATGATTTAAAGCAAATATGAGCAATCATAATGAGGATGCTTGGCTTTATAAACACTGAAAACAGAGGTGAAATGGAGAGACCCAGACAGAGATGAGCAGATAAAGCCAGAGCAGATAACCAGAGGAATGTCTCTCTCTCTCTCTCTCTCTCTCCATCCTGCTGAAACCTGCCCGTCTCTGTCTGCAGATTAACACTGACTCCAGCTGAAGAGAGGCTTACAGCTTCAGACAGCAGATCAGAAGACACACACACACACACACACACACACACACACACACACACACACACACACACACACACAAACACACCCTCCACTGCTTAAAGATCACACACTGTCTTCTAATTGGCTGATGGTCTAAATCAGGGGTGTCCACACTCAGTCCTGGAGGGCCGGTGTCCTGGAGAGTTTAGCTCCAACCCTAATCAAACACACCTGAACCAGCTAAGCTCTTACTAGATATACTAGAAACTTCCAGGCAGGTGTGTTGAAGCGGGATGGAGCTCAACTCTGCAGGACACCAGCCCCCTGCTTTAAAGGGCACCTATGATTAAAATCATCTGCTGTAAGCAGTTTGGGCAGAGCTGTGTGTGTGTGTGTGTGTGTGTGCGTGTGTGTGTGTGTGTGTAGCGTGTCCATATTCATATTGGAACACAATAAGTCTCTTTTAAAATGTCCTGCGTTAAAACAGGATCCAAATCCCTCCCATTTTGAGGCCCACTGCAGCGTGATGTAGGAGTGCGGTTTCCCCACCAACCAAATTGATCGTCAGCCGCGTATTAACATGGCTCCATAGTTACAGAACATGCGCAAAGCAACCGGGATTGAAAGATCTGTTCAGCTCTCTGTGATCATCTGCAGCTCAAGAATAAGTTTCACAAGTTTAACATGTATGGGTGTTTCCCAGTACTGGGTTGCCGCTAGAAGGGAATCCTCTGTGTAAAACATATGCTGGAATAGTTGGCGGTTCATTCCGCTGTAGCAGCCCCTGATTAATAAAGGGACTAAGCTGAAAAGAAAACAAATGAATGATTATTCCCCGTCCCCCATTGTCAGATTATTTCGCCTGTTTCAAGGAAAAACTCACCTTATTTTCTCATATTATTCCTTAACCCTGCTGAAAAATCCAGCTTAAACCAGCCTAAGCTGGTTGGCTGGTTTTAGCTGGTCGACCAGGCTGGTTTTAGAGGGGTTTTGGCCACTTCCAGGCTGGTTTCCAGCCATTTCCAGCCTGGTCTTAGCTGTTCAGGCTGGGAGATGACCAGCTAAAACCAGCTTGACCAGCCTAGCCAAGCTGGAAGTCCAGCAAAAACCAGCTATATCCAGCTTAAACCAGGCTGTTCAAGCTGGTTTTAGCTGGTCATTTTCCAGCCTGACCAGCTAAGACCAGGCTGGAAATGGCTGGAAACCAGCCTGGAAGTGGCCAAAACCCCTCTAAAACCAGGCTGGTCGACCAGCTAAAACCAGCCAACCTGCCTAGGCTGGTTTAAACTGGATTTTTCAGCAGGGAAAACAAGACAATATGCTTTGCTTGTCTGCAAAATGCTCCTTAATTAAAAATATCGAGTCATTTGGACAAGAAACAGATTTTTTTAGCAGAGTAGATTGTCCTAAATCAGCATCCTGTGACTATTAGGGTGCCTAAGTAGACAGCAGCCGGCGAGACCAGAACATTCAGCCTTTCTGTGAACTGCGAAAATTCCCCCGAAGTGTTGGGATTGAGTCAGAATGAATGTGAATGAACAAAAGCCTGCCCACCTCTGGAGCAGGACGGATGCTGGCGATAAGGGCTGGAGGTGCGCAGTCAACTCCTGCTACACACACACACACACACACACACACACACACACACACACACACACACACACACACACACACACACACACACTAACACATGCTGGTATTCGTGACAGACTTCCAGATGGAAGATTTGTCTGGGTTTTGGAGCTGGGCATCTCGGGCTTCCCCCATGATCAGCGCATGATAAGCTGCTATTTCCAGAAGTGAAAAACAGAGCATGAAAGAGTGGCAAATACCACACAGCATCAGACGGAGGAGAGGAAACTGCACAAATAGGACACACTCACATAATGATGTCTGCTGCTTGCTCAAAGCACGCAATAAAATAAAAAGAGCTGAATCAACACAACTCTAGAGATTTTTTTAGGGGGAACAACTTAAGTTATAATAATAACCCTGTCTAACTGTGTGTTTTGCTGTTGCCCGTTTCTGTGTGCACGTTATCCGGTCTATTATCTATATCCATTTTCTCCGTTACGTTGTTTACGAGGCTTGGCGGAAGCAGACAGGTAAGAAGGTCATGTGATATACTTTTGGCAACACATAGGACTACTCTGCTGTTAAGTACATTAGGTTAGGGGCGAGCGCCACCCCTTGTATTTTTTTGGATAGACTAGACCAGGGGTGTCAAACTCAATTCCCGGAGGGCTGAAGCCCTGCACAGTTTAGTTCCAACCCTGCTCCAACACACTTACCTGTAGGTTTCAAACAAGCCTGAAGGACTCAATTAGTTTGATCAGGTGTGTTTAATTAGGGTTGGAACTAAACTGTGCAGAGCTGCGGCCCTCCAGGAACTGAGTTTGACACCTGTGGATTAGACAGTCAGGACTCGGAAGACTCTTCGAGTGTTAATTATATTGCTTTCACATGGTTAGCTAGATGCTTCTGGGAAGTTAGATTTAGTTTGGGTTTTGTTCTTTTCATTTCTTCAGCGCCGCCCGCGTCCCTTCTGCCAACTCTCCTGTTTTTTTTTTCTCCGTCTTTGTATTCGTCTCAGTGTTGTATTTATTGCATATTGTATATTTGTGCTTTCCTTGCTTTCTCTTTATTTTGGATTAATTCGTTGTTTTTGTGCACGTTTGGGAATTGTAAATAAAAGCACATATTTTTGGTTTTACTTTGGTTGTCTTTTGCACTTATTCACTGTTTATGTAAATATATTTTAAATACCTAAATGTCAAAGCCCACCATCCCCTAGCAAAACATCAGGGGTTTGTAAGATTTTTTGTGACCCCTGGATTATATTATCAAGCCTTAAATTAATCTAATCCAGTGGTGTCCAAACTTGGTCTTGGAGGGCCGGTGTCCTGCATAGTTTAGCTTCAACCTCCTTCAACACACCTCCCTGTGAGTGTCTATTACAGGGGTGTCCAAACTCAGTCCTGGAGGTCTGGTGTCCTGGAGTGTTTAGCTCCAACATGCTTCAACACACCTGCCAGGAAGTTTCTAGTATATCTAGTAAGAGCTTGATTAGCTCGTGTAACCCTACCGGTTGTACAACACCCAACCCGCTTTGAGCTGGTATCGAACCGGCGACCTTCCGCATGGGAGTCGGTTGCTCTACTAAGGAGGCTAAAGACCATGACCTCTAGCGTCTGTCGCTAGAGCACTTTTAGAGGCACACACTAGCTGGCCTCCGTAACACTGGTTCAGGTGTGCTTGATTAGAGTTGGAGCAAAACTCTCCTGGACACCGGCCCACCAGGACTGAGTTTGGACATCTCTGGTCTCGTATATGAGCTTGATTAACTGGTTCAGGTGTGTTTAATTGGGGTTGGAAGTCAAATATGCAGGACACCAGCCCTCCGGGACCAGGTTTGGACATACTTCATCTAATCCATTTAAAACAACCCAGCACTGTGTGTTAAAACAACCCAGCACTTATTGAGTGTAGGAAATAAAAGAAATGCATTTAAAAATGCACACAAGCAATGAAAAGCTTAATAAATTACAAACACACATGAGCATGCGGTATAAAGGAGTTATATCCAATGCAAAGGCTTTAAAAAATCATTATACATTGTAAAAATGCTGGGTCAAATATTGACAATCCCAACAGTTGGGTTATTAAAAATATATATTAAATTAAATTTAAAAAATTAACCCAGTGTTGGTTGTTTAAATCTCATTATATATCATTCATTCATTCATTCATTCATTCATTTTCTTTTCGGCTTAGTCCCTCCATTAATCGGGAATCGCCACAGCGGAATGAACCACCAACTTATCCAGCATATGAACATGCAAACTCCACACTGAAATGCCAACTGACCCAGCACCCAGAGGAAACCCACGCCAACACGGGGAGAACATGCAAACTCCACACTGAAATGCCTACTGACCCAGCACCCAGAGGAAACCCACGCCAACACAGGGAGAACATGCAAACTCCACACTGAAATGCCTACTGACCCAGCACCCAGAGGAAACCCACGCCAACACGGGGAGAGCATGCAAACTCCACACTGAAATGCCTACTGACCCAGCACCCAGAGGAAACCCACGCCAACACGGGGAGAACATGCAAACTCCACACTGAAATGCCTACTGACCCAGCACCCAGAGGAAACCCACGCCAACACGGGGAGAACATGCAAACTCCACACTGAAATGCCTACTGACCCAGCACCCAGAGGAAACCCACGCCAACACGGGGAGAGCATGCAAACTCCACACTGAAATGCCTACTGACCCAGCACCCAGAGGAAACCCACGCCAACACGGGGAGAGCATGCAAACTCCACACTGAAATGCCTACTGACCCAGCACCCAGAGGAAACCCACGCCAACACGGGGAGAACATGCAAACTCCACACAGAAATGCCTACTGACCCAGCACCCAGAGGAAACCCACGCCAACACGGGGAGAACATGCAAACTCCACACAGAAATGCCTACTGACCCAGCTGAGGCTTGAAACAGTGACCTTCTTGCTGTGAGGCGAACTTGCTGCTACCCACTGCGTCACCCCCATTATAAGTAAAATATTAAAAATATTTATTTATTTAAGAGCTCCTATTGTGCATTATAAGGGTCATGTTTTGGTTTTGGGGGTCTCCAGCAACAGGCTGATCTGCATGCAAGGCCAAAAAACACGTTCATGGTCTTATAATATGCATTTATTTTTACTTAATCATCGCAACAACTCTCATACAATTTGTTCAGTGACTCATTTGTTCACAAACCCCTCCTCCAACTTTATCTGGATGCAGCCTTTATGATGCAAGCTGAGATCAAGCTGAGATCAGTGATGCAATGTCAGACACAATGCACTTAATGGAGTGAGTGACATCACTGTGATGGGTAGGGTTAGGGGTGGGGTTAGGTGAGTGCATTAAAAAGCATTGGATGCAGCTCAGATTGCACTGCACCAGGTCTGCAGCCAGACTCCTCTCCCCTCCTCAGTGCAATGACCAGCCTGTTGTGATTGTTGCAAAATAATCTGACAATGGGGGAAGTGAAAGGATGTCGTCTCAAAAAAAGAAACAAGATTACTCTGCTTCCCCTATTATCAGATTATTTTGCTTGTTTTAAGACTTCATTTTGACTCATTATTTCTGAAAACAAGACTATTTTCTACTTTACATTCAGGAAAATCCTTCTTGATTTAAGAACTTTCAGATATTTCGACAATACTCCAAGAAAGAGATGCAGTCTTTGCGTCAAACCACCAGTGTGTGAAACCCTGTGCGCAGCAGCAGCAGGTGTCAGTCAGCAGTAATGAGTGTTTAACACCTGCAGTAAATGTGAGCAGTGAGATTAATGGCTTCATTAATGGGCTAATTAGCGCAGCGGTCAACATGTGTAGATGGCTGTACGCTCCTGTTTTCATAACAGGGTTTAAGGAGATGATCTGGAGCTGTAAAGGCGACAGCAGCTGCACATCTCAGCCCACCCAGAGTACAGCATACAGAGACCCACACACTCCAGAGACAGCTGCTGAATGCTGGAGGAAGGATTTCATTCTGCAGAACACGCACACACACACACACACACACACACTTCTGCAGAGAGTGAGCTGATGCTGCTGTCTGACGGTCACTGTAGATCAGGGGTGACCAAACTTTTTATTATTAAGGGCCAAAAACCAAACTTGATTGAGACTAGTGGGCTGGAGGTAAATATAGTTGGCATGGGTAATTTAGTCAGTTATTTTATAATATTTCAAAATGACATTGCTTTATTTTACCTTATACAGTATTTTTTTTTACATTTTATAATGAACTTATTACAGTAAAAACAAAACAATCGAATTAATAACAGTTTTCTGACTTGACTTGCTCGCCGATGTCTTCTGCATAGTCCTCTATGTGTGACAGTATTTACATCTATAAAAAGCTGACTCATTTACAACATTTCATTTCAGTGTGCTTTTTTTTTTTTGAAGCTAAAAAGGTCACATCGAAGTATAAATGACGAACTCTGCGATAAATGCAATCACCCCAACCCTCTCCATCACTCTCACTCTCCTCTCAGATGGGATGGTGGGCCAAATCAAAGGTTACAATGGGCCGACTTGGGCCATCTCTGCTTTAGATGGAGTCAGATCTGCTGGAGAGGCTGAGGGAACGAGCAGACTTTAGAATTTGGACATTTCGTGCATTTAACTCTTCCCCCCACTAACGTCTAAAGAAAGTTTCCAGAATTTTTTTTTATGAATTTCACCTAAATTTGACCCTCAAAAAAAAATTTGATAGGACTATGAGCATATATATTCATTTTTATTCCGACGTGAATGCTGATTGGTTTCATCAAGAACATATCTGACAAAAAGTAGTTTGGAAAGTAGTATATAATATAAGCTGCATCGCAAATCGCATACTTATGCACTATTCTACGCCAATTTGTAGTATAAATAGTGTAAGTAGTGTGTTCACACTGAAAAAAAAAAGATCAAGAAAAAAAAATTTGATTAAAGGTGCTAAAAGTTTTGTCCTTAAAATGGTGTTTAAAAAAATTAAAAACTAACCTTATTCTAGCCAAAATAAAACCCACAAGACTTTTTTCCAGAAGAAAAAATATTATCAGACATACTGTGAAAATTCCCTTGCTCTGTTAAACATCATTTGCAAAATATTTAAAAAAAGAAAATTAAAAAAGAAAATTTATAATTCTGACTTGAACTGTGTGTATGTAAGTATATATATATATATATATATATATATATATATATATATATATATATATATATATATATATATATATATATATATATATATATATATATATATAAACACATATCTCGTCCCATACTAGTCACACCATGGTGCATTTGCATGGCAGGGTTTGTAACTTATCGAATGCTTACCTAGTGAGGAAACAGTTAAACAGAGCATCTGCAGCATGAGGATAAAGAACGAGCCTCCTCCATCCAGCCTCTTTACTTTCTCTTTACTTTTACTCTTTACTCCTTTACTTTGGTGGAGTGAGGAAACGGTGGAAACTCACTCCACTGAACACATCCATTAGCCTACGCATAATTAATCTCCTTTGTTAACACCAAAGATTTGCTTCAAAACTATTTCTAAATTCAGCTCTAATCTTCAGCAAAGGAATAAATGAACAATAATAATGAAGTGTGCTCAGAAAACTGAGTTATATCCAAACACACGTCCTGTTCTTATGCCCCATATGCTGATGCAGACGTCTCCAAAACCCCACAGCTGGACACATCTACACTTGTGTTTATTTAAGCAAATATTATTCTGCATATAATCAATAATACTGATCATAATAATCACATTATACAGATGCAGATCGTCATTTTAATCTTTTAATTGTTTGCATTTGTGAAGATATTTCTGTGGTGCTGTTCATCCTGTGTGTATTCAGCAGTGTTTAACCGTTTCAGACGCATGACTATCACGCTCTGCTGGACTTTAGGGCAGCTTTTAGTTGGTCAATAGTGTGGTCTATTTCGGTTCCTCAAAATATCAACGCTCCAACAATGCGCCTTAACTGTGCATTAACAATGCGCTCGTTCAGCAATTCATTTGATCCCAAACCCCTTCTTAGCGCGAAGCTAATTTGCGCTGATTGGACCGATGACAGCCTGTTGCGATAGATCGACAGCGTTCAGCGCTTGACAAATGCCCAGCGCGGTTTGTCAAGCCCCCGGCGGACGGGCCCGCGCAATAACCCCGTGACCGTCATAACCCCCCGCACAGGAAGTATGAACCGCACTTAGCAGTGAAAATAAAACCGATAGCGTGCACATCATTAACTGAGCATGATTTCCGTGACCGAGCTTTTTTCCTTCTCAGCTGTAACTTAGATCATTTCTATTTGCAGTTATTGCTGTGGCACCTCTTGCGTGACGTGTTACATGTTCTCAGGGCTTACCTGTACTCTGCTTTGCCCAAAGATCCCATCCCTAGCCAGGGGGTTGTTATGCTCACCAGCGTGTAGCAGGCTGCCTTTGTGCCTAATAAACTGGCCTTATTTTGCACGCACCCCTGGTGTATTGTCTGCCCATTCTCACAAGTCTCATACAGCAGTCTTTTCTAATCTCTCCTTTAACAAACGAATGAATCGCCCACTGTAAGCGTGTAGACTGCTGAATCAATTATTTCCCCGCACACTTCTAATAATATCCAGGTAAGCACAGCGTCTTCTTGACTCATGACTTCAGGATCTGTTTGTCTGTGTTAGTGGGCGGGGCGCAGGTTTAAATTTTCCCGGGTTTGCGCCCACAACAATTTTGTTTCGTAGTCACGTCAACCCGAAACGGCTAAAGACTCGTTATGAAGACGATTCATTCTAACCGACTCTTTTATTTAGATGAATCAATAGTTTTAAAAACTGTCCACTTTCAGATTTAAGCCATCTCCTGGATATTTCACTTCACTTAGATCTGTGTTACACACTACATGGAAGCTCATTTTCGAAAACCCACAATAGGGGCTCTTTAAAACAGTTTAGAGTAAAAGCTCCACTTAACTCAAGCATCATCTGATTTGTTGGTTAACATTAAGCAACGGATCAAAGGTTTAACAATAAAGAGCACTTGACTGATTGACACGCTGCTCATTAAATGATAAAACTCTTTTCCTTTCTTCTTAAATTAGCAGGACTCTATTTGCAGCCGTAAATGCCTGTCGTAATGTGCTTCCTGTGAGCTGTGTTCTGGCCCTGCTCCAGATGAAACTCTTATTGAAAGTGCCGACTGATGACAGCTATTGTATCTGAAATGCGGAAAAGCTTGTAAAAACACTTGTTTCCTGGTTTGTTCCCGTTTGGGCGCTGGATTCTGGGCTCCACGTCCGCTCAGTGTTTCCCTGTTTAACCTTCAGGGCCAGAAGAGCAGAGGCCGCACTAATGTCACACTTCAGAGGAATTATTATCCGCTCATTCACAGCACATTCATCACAGTTAACGCTGACAACACGTCAAATACAGGCCGTTTCAAAGGTTAACGTATTGTTAAATGCAGTGCGTTAATAAAATCAAACTATTGTCTCGCTCAGCAGATAATCCAATCAATTCAATTCAAGTTTGTGTAGCACTCATTCATTCATTTTCTTTGGCTTAGTTCCTCATCTATCAGTGGTCGCCACAGTGTAATGAACCACCAACTATTCCAGCATGTTTTACATAGTGAATGCCTTTCCAGCCGCAACCCAGTACTGGGAAACACCCATACACACTCATTCACACACACACACACACACACACACACACACACACACACACACACACACACACACACACACACACTATGCCCAATTCAGTTCACCAATTCCCCTATACCGCATGTGTTTGGACTGTGGGGAAACCGGAGCACCCGGAGGAAACCGACGCCAACATGCAAGCTCCACACAGAAACACCAACTGACTAGAGCTGCAACTAATAATTATTTTAATAATCGATTAGTCTGTTGATTAGTTTTTTTCTTAATTAGGATTTAAAAAAGAAAACAGAAAAGCATTCATTTCCAAACCATTATTCAAAACGCTGAGTTATAAAAAAATATATATATATATATAATAATAAAATAATAATAATAAAAATAATAATAAGAAGTAGTTTTGTCCTGTTGTCAATCCAAATATCTTTAAAAAAATCCTAAATCAAGATACATACTAGACAAATCCACTGCGTAAAAACATGCTGGATAAGTTGGTGGTTCATTCCGCCGTGGCGACCCCGGATTAATAAAGGGACTAAGCAGACAAGAAAATGAATGAATGAATTAAAAATATAAAATGTTTACGGATTGATATTTTTCTGCTTCCATAACTCTGTGGTGAGTTGTTGTGGAAAATATAAACAGATGTTTCAATATAATGTTGACGTATACTTCCTCTGTCAATTAATTTTTTGAGATTTTACTGTAAATATCACATCCATAACGCTGGAATCGCTCATTTGAATGGATGGATAAACGGAGAGATAAACGAACGGACGGATAAAGGGACTGACGGACGGACGGACGGGTGGGTGGACGGATGGATGGGCGGGTTGATGGATGGACAGATGGATGGACAAAGACGGGTGGATGGATAAACGGTTGGATGGATGGATGGACAGGTGAGTGGGTTTGAGGATGGATGGATGGATGTATGGACGGGTGGGTGGATGGAAGGAAGGAAAGATGGATGGGAGGATGGATGGATGGATGGATAAACAGACGGACGGACGGAAGAATGGACGGACGGATGGGTGGATGGACGGGTGGATCAATAGATGGATGGACAGGTGAGTGGGTGGAAGGATGGATAGATGGATGGACAGGTGGGTGGATGGATCCACGGATGGATGGATGGACGGGTGGATAGATGGACAGATGGACGGATAAACAGACGGACGGACGGAAGAATGGACAGATGGATGGATGGGTGGGTGGATGAATGGACGGGTGGTTGGATGGATGGGAGGGTGGATGGATGGACGGATAAATGGACGGACGGAAGAATGGACAGGTGGGTGAATGGATGGAAGGACGGATGGATGTACGGACGGGTGGGTGGATGGAAGGAAGGATGGATAAACGGACAGACGGAAGAATGGACGGATGGACGGATAGATGGACGGGTGGGTGGATCGATAGATGGATGGACAGGTGAGTGGGTGGAAGGATGGATAGATGGATGGATGGACAGGTGGGTGGATGGACGCACGGATGGATCGATGGGTGGATAGATGGACAGATGGACGGATAAACAGACGGACGGACAGAAGAATGGACGGATGGATGGATGGAAGGAAGGATGGATGGATGGACGGATAAATGGACGGACGGAAGAATGGACAGATGGACGGACGGATGTATGGACGGGTGGGTGGATGGAAGGAAGGACGGGTAGATGGATGGACGGATGGACGGGTGGATGGATGATTGATGGATGGACGGGTGGATGAATGCATGGATGGATGGACGGACAGGAGAGTGGGTTTATGGATGGATGGATAGATGAACGGGTGGGTGGATGGAAAAAATGAAAGAATAATCCAACAAACAAAACAAAATATACAATAATACATGACAACAATAATTCTGGCCGTTTCATTTTAAACCAGAGCCTGACTGAACTCCACAACGCCAGCTAAACTAACCAAACTCCAAGCCTGATCACATCCACTAAACAAGCAGAGATGATGTCTGATATAGCCAATGCTTCAGTTTCATGCAGCGATCTTCACTCATTAAAGCTCTGCAGGAATACACTGTATTTATGGAGCATTAAATCTCCTGAGGTCCTGCTCTACTCCACCGCTCTCATGAGGGAAACATCCAGAGCTCATGGCACAGAATCACAGAAACACAGATGATGAACTCATGTTCTCTGTCATCTGCATGAGGAACTGTGCTGAACTTTCAGCTCTTCACCTCTGAAACACACACACACACACACACACACACACACACACACACACAGACACAGACACAGACACACACACACACAGAGAAAGAGAGTTCAGTCCTGCCAGATTCAATGAAGCTGACTGAGAGACGCCGTTTACACAGCCTGCGGCGACTGAGCCCCAACCTCAGTGTTAAAACACACACACACACACACACACACAGACACACACACACACACAGACACACGCACACACACGCACACACACGCACACACACAGAGAGAGAGAGAGAGAGAGACAATCAAAAGTTTATACACGCACACACAAACACAATCACACACACAAAAGTGCACATGCCGCACACATACACATACAACTAAACACACACAAGCGTACATGTCATGCACACACAATCATACACTCACAACTGCACACACACACACACACACACACACACACACACACACACACACACACATACACACACACACACACACGTACATATACACAAACACAGACACAATTATGTACTTCAGTTTGTGTATTTGGTGATTCACAAGTGTGTTGTGTTTATTTGCGGAGGTGAATTGCATTATGGGATGTCGATCTCTGCTCTGTGCATTTCTGATGCAGAAAATCCAACTCTACCGTTTAACAAACTGACTTTTATTACCAATTAAGTGGTTAGGAATAATATAATGAGCAAGAACTAATATCTAGAGAAACGCGTGTGTGAAACTGCAGGAAACGTGCTGCAGTTTGTCGTGGTGTAATACAGCGGTGGCGTGCGCTGAGGTTTGTGGCTGGTGAGGCACTCACTCTTTCAAAGTCAGATTTACAAACATTTCCACTCGATATATTTGACAACTACCGACTGTGTTTCATACATCATATCAGCATTCTCTCTTTACACAAAGCAGGTGCATACTGGACCCAGGAAGAATGTCACATGTAACGCGATTAAACATGCCTCCCAAAAACACGTCTGGATGCTCCAGACAACTATAACAAGCGGCACACACAGCACCATGGCGGATACGCTCTCTCTCATTCACACACACATGCACATACACCTATTACTTGTAAATGAAGTCTTAAAATGACGTCAATTATTTGAATTGATCGCGTTATTTTATGTCCCGTCCACTGAAGCAAGTCCTTTATCTCCGGTATTGGTCGTCCATTATTCATTCACGTTTGATTGAATTTTTGAGCAGATATATTAGATCTGTGATTTTTGCAGTCAGTCAGAGAAAAACAAAACAACAGTCTCCTATTGACCTTCACTGCGTAGAAGAAGAGCAACCAATGAACAAGAATAAACTTGAGCTCAGGTGCGCCCTCTTCAGTGCGGCCGAGCTACTGCCTGCCTCAGCTCATGTCTTTTCAGTGCAGCTTTATGTCAGATTCTAACACTAAATAAAGCCCCTTACACACAGTTATATCAGTAAATATATGGAAAATTTCTGGAATGACTTTACCGGTTTATTGAAAAAAGCGCTGTTCACACAGGCGAGGACGTTACGGAATTTTTCCGGAAAAGAGCATTCACACATCCACTCCAAAATACCGGTAAATTCTGACATCATTAAACAGAGATGAGCTGTAGACGGCTGCGCTTGTGTTTGTAAACATTTGACTACATCATAAACTCTGTGGATGATCAGTGTTGTGAACAACTACGATGAAAACATATAGAGAAACACTTTCGCATGTCGAGATGTACATGATATGTGTGTGTGCTGGCGCTCACGGGCTGTTTCACGGGCACACGCAAAGCTTGAAGGTAAACAAACAACGGCTCATCAAAAGCATCTTATCGATAATTAATAACACGGTTGGCATTACAGTTTTTCTTGTTTGCCTTGATGCAGCCGTTAACTGAAATTCCACATTTTCAAAACAGTTAACACACAGGCCTAAACAGCGGCCTCATGGTCAATATGAAACATTATGCTTGCAAAATGCACATACCGTGTCAAAACATTTAAAATATGCAACAAAAGCTAGTTTTACCTTCAAACAACACAACTTGCAAACAAGTATATGAGCTCTTTCAATTAATTATTAGACAATGGACAACAAAAAACAAAACACAGAACTCAGTGTGAATTCTATTTGGGTTTTCAAATTTGCCTTTTTGCAAAGAATTGGATCCAGAATAAGAAATGCTTTGATTACACTTATATTGAATTCATGACATTTTTCAAACTGTGGCTGAAAACTGAAATAACGTAAAAAAAAAAAATAATAATAATAATAATAATAATAATAATAAATATATATATAAATATATATATATATATATATATATATATATATATATATATATATATATATATATATATATATAATTTTTTTTTTTCCTTGCAGAAAAATGAAAAAAGTAATAAAATAATGTAAATATTAGAGAAAACACATGTCAACCAATATACAGTCAAATTTATTGGGACTTTGGGAGTATAGGACATAGCCACTATTGACCTCCTCCAACCATGCTGGCACAGAACAACACAGACCTTCCACCATTTTTAATGTTTGCAGACTGATTGCTAATTGAAGATTTGTGTGAAGGAGTGTCAAACCAGTGCTTCAGTGATTTCATACTGATCTTGGTAGTTTCTAATGGTTAGGAATAGACAGTTTCTGTTTGGTTACCATAGCTAAAACAATGAAGATTGGACTGCTTGAATGACATCTGTGTTAACTGTTTTGAAAAATGGTGGGGAAAATGTGTCAACCCAATGAGAAAGGGTTTACA
Source organism: Danio rerio (assembly GCF_049306965.1). Lineage (NCBI taxonomy): Eukaryota > Metazoa > Chordata > Actinopteri > Cypriniformes > Danionidae > Danio > Danio rerio. The sequence continues at coordinate 62,253,591 of NC_133177.1, forward strand.
CATTTGCAAGACCGGTCTTCTGCTCTGCTGGGATAGTGATAATGAAAATGAAGTGGAACCTAGTTTAGTTAACCAGGTCAAAGCAAACAAGAAAAACTGTAAGATGATCATATAAACGTGATCTGACTAACATCCAGCATCTAAATGTGTCTGGAGAAATATTCAAAGGCTTTTAGTCTCATAAACCGCGCGGAGGTGAATGCGTCTGACTGTTGTGATTGGCTAAAGTAGACGTCTCACGTCAGCACGTTCTAGACGTGCACGCGCTCTTTCCGGTAATCTTCCTTCTGCATTCACACAGCGCAGCATTCCGGCAAATTACCGGTAATGTTACAACTTCTCTTTCCGGAAAATAGCCAGAACGAATTTACCGGTATTTTCAAAAAGGGCCTGTTCACACATAATTAATTTTCATAAGTAATTTTCCGGAAAGGTCTGTATGTGTGAAAGGGGTTTAAGTGATAGGCATGCATGAAATACATTACCTATCATATACAAAATGAGAAAATATAATAAAAATCTACAATGTATAAAAACATTTTAAAGAGCCCATATTATGGGTTATTGAAAATTCCCCTCCATGTAGTGTGTAACACAGCTCTAAGTGAAGTGAAGTATCCAGCTAAGGCTTAAATCTGTTAGTGTACAGTGTTTAAAACGGTTGATTCATCTATAAAAGAGTCGACTCATAGTGCTTCAAACGAGTCGCCTTGATACCGAGTCATTAGGTGTTTCGCCATGACGTACGAACGAAACCAAGTTATTCACGTGCACGCGCAAACCCGGGAGATTTCAAACCTGAGGCCCCGCCCTCTGACACAGAAACCCAGACACACACACACACAAACATGCCGGTCGATTGAAGTCACACTGCAGATGGATATATTGAGTCTCTACCCAAACATGAAACCTCAGCATTATAGCCAAGCAGTTGGAAACTACTGGAAACTTCTGGAAACTACATGCTACAAAGAATACTTCATCAGTGTTTGTTAAAGGAAGGATCAGTAAAGAGTAACTTATTGATGGACGTCAGGATTTTTCTTCCTCCATTTCTCAAGTGTAAGTATATGCGGTTAAAGTTGCCTCACTGAATCTAGCTTGCAAATGTATTTAGTTGTGATTTGTTACTTGTAACCGCGTGTACTGTATCAGGTTAACTGGCTATATTCTCTTATCGCGTGCAAAGTCACGTTAAAAACGCGACGTGTGCTGCGTTAACGGAGCTCCGTGGACGAGGAGTAGTGTGTGTGTCTGTGTGTGCGCGCGCTGTCGTCCGGAGGTGTGTGTGTGTGTGTGTGTGTGTGTGCGCGCGCGCGCATTGTCGTCCGGAGCAGGGTTAAGTGCGTGTGTGTGTTTGTGCAATATGTGTGTATGTGTGTGTGTGTCTGTGAAAAGAGCAGAGTGAGA
>NC_133177.1:62265000-62270000 GCF_049306965.1 Danio rerio
TCTGTCAGCTATTCACATATTCTGGCTCCGTTTGAACCCCGAAAAATCATTATATACTGTATTAAAACAGCCATAACTGATTTTGTTCCTCAAATAAAGCCATGACGCATCAATAACTACTCATGAGGGAAAGATGAATGATTTAAAAGAAGAAAAAAAGAAAAATCAGCTTCAAAATGTGTCTAAATTAGGCTCTTAGCAATGCATAATAATAATAATAATTCATTTCCTTCAGCTTAGTCTCTAGTTCAGAGGTCTTCACAGCAGAATGAACCGCCAATTATTCCAGCAACCCAGTACTGGGAAAAACTCATACACACTCATTCTTACACTCATACACTACGGCCAGTTTAGTTGATCAGTTCCCCTATAGCGCATGTGTTTGGACTGTTGGGGAAAACAGAGCACCCGGAGGAAACCCACACCAACACGGGGAGAACATGCAAACTACACACAGAAACACCAACTGACCCAGCTGGGACTCAAACTACCATCCTTCTTGCTTTGAAGATACAATGCTGAATGCTGACCCACATAATACCAAAAATCAATATAATTATATTTATTCGCATATATTGAAATGATATATTTACAAAATCTGCATTAAGCATGATCTTTCCCAACGATATTTATAATAATATATTTGATCAAGTGGAAATTAAACAGAACTCAAATGTAGGGATGCAACGATTAACCCATTTCACTATTTAACTCATCACGGTTAATTAATCGCAAAGGCTTCTCAACACCGCATTTCTGCACGGAACAAAACTGTTGCAACTAAACAAAGTTACTCCAACTGTGCATACGTTTGAAGCTCAGAGCTTGTACATAGATACTAATAACCACGCACACTGGATTAACTGTGGCTGAGGCTATTAACCAAGGGCCGTTCACATATTGTGTCTTTGCACACACAAGTTCGTTATTTCCATGTAGAGGTGCATGGGCTGCATGTGCATATTAGGATCGACGCGCTTACACTTTCCAGTCGCACCTAGTTGAAAGAATGCCGCGAACGCACCACGAGTCACATGACAAGAGCTGGACTGATCAGCTTCATAATGGAATGGAATATGCACATTTCTTCTTCAAAGAGGAAAAAAATACTATACAATCATTTTTTAATTATCATTTTTATTTATTTTTTCATCGTTCTGCCATTTATTTTTAGTGTAAAATAATTGTTTAAATGCAAAAAAAATAAAAAATAAAACAAAAACATTTTAAACTTAATTTTAAGTCCAAAGAGAAATGGACTATTGCTTGTTTTTATTATTATTTTGTCATGTATTATTAAGTTACTGAGCAGCAATAAACAAAACTGTAATATAAGGAGTTTTCATGTGATTTTCTAAACTAGTGTTTTGAAATTAATAAATGCATATATTTTTCAGAGATGGGTTGCGGCTGGAAGGGGATGCACTGCACAATACATATGCTGGATAAGTTGGCGGTTCATTCCACTGTGGCGACCCCTGATTAATAAACGCACTAAGCCAAAAGGAAAATTAATAAATGAATGCATAATAATGTGATAACCGTGAAACCCAGATTATTTCTCAGGCTATAATCGTTGCATCCCTACTCAAAGGTCATTATTGAAGATTGTTGATGCATAATCATTTTATTTCAGGTTTATTAAAGGACGGGTCTGTAAACAAACCTTAAATAAAATGTCTCAATAATATCTTACGAATAAAAATGTTATGATGGAAAATGAATGAATACTTTTTTTTTTTAAGAAAATGCATATAAAGAAGTAATCTTTATAACCATGATGCATCAGTAACTTTTATTATTATTAATAAAAGGCTTTCTTAAATAAGCTACTTTTTATTATTTTAAGAAAATCACCATTAAAATGTGTCCAAATTAAGCTCTTAGCGATGCATAATAATAATCAATATAATTACATGTGTAGCGACGCAGTGGCGCAGTAGGTAGTCAGTTGGCATTTCTGTGTGGAGTTTGCATGTTCTCCCTGCGTTCGCGTGGGTTTTTCTTTGGGTGCTCTGGTTTCCCCCACAGTCCAAACACATGCGGTACAGGTGAATTGGGTAGGCTAAATTGTCTGTAGTGCATGAGTGTGTGTGGATGTTTTCCAGAGATGGGTTGAGGCTGGAAAGGCATCCGCTGAGTAAAGAAGTGCTGGATAAGTTGATGGTTCATTCCCCTGTGGCAACCTCGGATTAATAAAGGGACTAAGCCGACAAGAAAATGAATGAATGAATAATTACATGTATTAATTCATATATTTACATATATATAGGATTGATATATTTACAAAATCTGCAATAAACCCGATCTTCCCTAAACAAAAGAAAGTGATCAAGTGTCAATCAAACAGAATGCAAAGGCCATTATTAAAGATTATATCTTTAATATTTATATCCTTTAATAAACCTTGAATAAAATCATAACGCATCAATTTCTTATAAATAAAAAATATATGATGAAAAAATAAATGCATACTTTTAAGAAAATACATTTAAAAAAATTATATTTGTAACCATAATGCATCAATAACTTTTTATTAATGAAAAATGCTATGATTGAAAAATTAATGATTTAATTCTCTTTTTTTGTTGAAAATCTTCTTTAAAATGTGTCTAAATTAACAAATACAAATTAATTAATATAATTATATTTGATAATTATAAATTGGTTATGATATATATTTATAAAATCTATTGAATGTGATTTTTTTTAAAGTAAATGCATATAAATAATTAATATTTTAATGATGATGCAGCTCTAACTTAATGAAAAAAGCTATGATAGAATAAATAAGTTCTTTTTTGTTTAAAAAAAACGTTAAAAATAAAGTCCTTAGCAATGCATGATAAAAATTATAATTATTATAATTATTATTATATTTACTAATTATTATTTATGACACATTTACAAAATCTTAATTGAATGTTATTTTTAAAGAAAATGCATATATTTACAGCCATAATCCATCAATAAATTCTTATTAAAGAAAAAAGCCATGATGAAATATATAAATGTTTAAATTTTTTCAATCACCTTAATCTCCTCTTAATTTAGACAGATTTTGAGGGAGATCAAAAAAAATAAATCAATTTTTTTTTCATCATGACTTTTTTTTTCATTTAGCTCTTAGCAAGTACTAATAATCAATATAATTAAATTTACTAATTAAATTTTAAATATGATATATTTACTATATCAATACTGAACATGATCATTTAAAAAAAATGCTCATAATTAATATTTATTACCATAGTAATAAATAAATAAATAAATAAATAAATAAGTAACTTGTTATTAAATATATATTTATTTATATTATATTTCTAATATACATTTATTATAAAAATCACCTTTAAAATCAAAATCTAAATAATAATCATCAATATAATTATTTTTACAAATTATTATTTGATTATGATATACTAAATCTATAACATGATATTTTTAAAGAAAATGCATATAAATAATTAAATATTTATAACTATAATGCTTCAGTAACTTGTTATTTATAAAAAAGGTTATATTATTTTTTAAAAAATGCCCTTAAAATGCTTAATTAAGCTCTTAACCCTGCATCATAACAATCAATATAATCATATTTACTATTTATTATTTGATAATATTAACAAAATCTGCCTTGAACATGATCTTTAATGACTTTTGGCATAAAGTAATTGATTAAATCTGAATTAATCAGAAAGCAAATGTCAATATTGAACTATTTAATAATAATAATAATAAATAATAATATTATAATATAAATTATAAACAAAAAAGTGCAAAGTAACAACAACTATAGAACAAAACAATTATTTAGGCTGAATACTAGTGTCTTGAATAATATCTAGTCTAATATTATGTGCTGTCATCATGACAAAGAGAAAATAAATCAGTTATTAGAGATGAGTTATTAACACTATTATGATTAGAAATGTGCTGATGAAATCTCTCCGTAAACTGAAATTAAAAAAATTTAATTTAACAGGAGGATGAATAATTCCAACCTTAACTGTATGTATTGCATCACATGTCGATACATTGATTATTGCGAGAAGCCTAAGTGTGATATATATTATGAGCCTCCGTGTGTGTGTGTGTGTGTGTGTGTGTGTGTGTGTGTGTGTGTGTTATCAGATGTCGTATCTGATTATCAGCACTATTATGACCTCTCCGTCAGGTTGCCATGGTTACTAATCAAATATCCGCGAGCGGCGGAGGCTCAAACACCCTGCCGTGATGAGCTCATTCCTGCAGGAAAGTCAATCCGTGTGTTTTGGTTCAGCAGGAGTGAGGAAATATTGGGCTTCAGGTGGACGCATGGCGTTTTCATTACGGCACGCTGATGTCACGCTTTCATCTGCACACGGGGGGCAAATGTTGAAGTGCATTCGGTTAACCCCTGTGTATTGTTCAGGGTTACTACCCTCTGGTTATGTTGGTGCTGTTTTTGCCCCATTGACTTCCATTATAAATCACTTTTTTCATGTATTTTTTATTTATTATTTTTATATAAAGTCATGACGGCAGATATTCATGCATTCTACACTGTTGCTGATTTAACCTGTTGGGAAGAGGAAACATTGGTCATATTTACTGTTGATCATCAGTGTGCAGCATTAACCCTTTAGAGGTGCAAGAAGCTTAGTGCCTGGCTATTATATGGAGTTCAGTGAAGTAAAACAGCAGATTATAGTGTGTGTGCAGAAATACACTTGTTTCCGTTTACTGTGTGTAGTTTTGAGAGCTGAGCTGCCCATTTTGATTTTCTCAAACATTTCAAGGGAAGTACAGGTGGTGCGGTGGCTCAGTGGTTAGCACTGTCGCCTCACAGCGAGAAAGCTGCTGGTTCGAGTCCCGGCTGGGTCAGTTGGCGTTTCTGTGTGGAGTTTGCATGTTCCCCCCGTGTTGGCGCGAGTTTTCTCCGGGTGCTCCGATTTCCCCCACAGTCCAAACACATGCGCTATAAGGGAATTGGTGAATTGCGGCTGGAAGGGTATCCG
>NC_133177.1:62275000-62350000 GCF_049306965.1 Danio rerio
TGACATTTATTAAATTTTTTCTAAACTTTTATACACGTTTATCAGTTTTAATAGATTTAACAGTGCACTTGTGTGTCTGTCTTCTTATGGATCAAGTGATAGAGGTTGATATGACATTTATAATGTAAGCAGAACTAAACGATAGTTTTTATAAAGAATAATAATCCCATTAATCTAGTAACAGTACATGTTCAAGGTCAGTGAATTTAAGCTAATTATTTATTAAAATAGAGCAAGCCATTCTCATACGTGACTTTGTTTTGTGTGACTAAATTGTAGACAATAAGTTTCCATCCAAATTTATGTGCAAAACTGGAATATTGCAAATGCAGTAAAGCAGCGTTTCCTTCCAACGAGTTAAAGAGAACAAAATCATCACTTCCTGATTAGCTTGCGCCAAATATCAACAGTAAAAGCAGAATTTACTGTGGCAGAAGAAGCTGTGTGAATTACTTCTTTATTTAATAAATGTACTTGCGCCTCAGACGACACGTGGGAGCGTTTGAAGCCATGAGACGCGGAGAATCTTTTGACAATCTCCAGACGCTCGGAGGTAATTAATAATATACACTAATACTGAAACAGTTAAGACATTTTAGAATGACTAAAACAACATTTCAGACGTGTTGTAGTGTGCTCAGCCTGCTGGTTTGTCCATTTACACACATTTTCATCATCATATGATCTCTTACTACAAACCTTTTTTAATGTACATACTATAATTTGTTCAGTAAAAATGTTTCCATTGTAGTCTATGTGTATCTTTTCTATCGAATAAAAGTTTATCCTACTCAGCTATGCGTGTTTTTATGCATAGTTTCAAAAGTTATGAGCATCATGACGTTTCCATCAATCGTTTTTATGGGCATATCCAAAATAAGCATTAAAATAGGTGTGTGGAAATGTGAGGCTAAGGCGAGAAATACCGCTTCGTCTTTAAAAAAGGGGAGGAGACCGACAGAAACTCTGAGTTTAGAAAAAAAAAATCTGGTTAAAAAACGGTTAGGTTCCAAGAGTAAGTTGCCACAGTAACTGACTCTGAGTTAAAGTTAACTCTCTTTCAGAAACAGGCTTGACTTACCCTGCTTTCTCCAGTTTAACAAACCTGCCATTTTGAAACGGAAAACCCAGAGTTTCTCTCATTTCAGGGTTAAACTACTCTGAGTTTTCACTTAACCTCCTTTCTGAAACAGGCCCCAGGTGTGTTTAATTAGGGTTAGAACTAGGGCTGCATGATATATGCATATACACATTTCATTATGAATATAATTTAACCAGATGATTTGAATAGCTCTATTTGGAAAGATTCCATTAACTTAGATCAACTGTAATGATCAAGTTTTCTCTAAGCAGTGCATCTTCATAAATTATAATAAATTACAAGCAAAAATCAATAAATAAACAGTGCTTTGTGATTTTCTGGGGAGTCTAACAGTATTTAAGTACAGAAATTGAACAAATCAGGTGTAAAAGAACAAGGTCACCACTGTATAAATAATCAAAACAAAATAATAATAATAATCTTTTAATCTTTACTAAATAATCTAATCCTGCAATGTGACTGTTGCTGATACACACACTGCAGTATCGATGCTCAAACCATATATTGTTCAGGCCTAGTTTCTATTGCTTTTCAATGTAAACATGCACTAGACAGATGTGCATGATCGTTACCTTTAATAATTAGCAGTTCATGAGTTCTTTAAGAGCAGGGGTGTCCAAACTCAGTCCTGGAGGGTCGGTGTCCTGGAGAGTTTAGCTCCAACCCTAATCAAACACACCTGAACCAGCTAATCAAGCTCTTATGCTGCGGTCACACTAGAGTTTGTGCGTGCAAAGTCGTACAGTGCTGTGAAAAGGAGCGGGATTAAACATGATTAGACATTAAATAGCGAGGGATTGCTCCATGTTTTACATTTCTGTCCAGAGAGGTCATGTTTTGATCCTTGATTGGTCTCACGCAGTCAAATGATGCGATTTTGCAGGTCACAGTTCACAAAGCTTGAACTTAACACAGCGAACTGCAAAACTTGCCGCGCTTCCAGTCTGACGCATTTGCGTGCGTATGAATGGAAGTCTATGGGAAGAAATGTGCGGTGTGACCACAGCTTTACTGGATATACTAGAAACTTCCTAGCAAGTGTGTTGAGGCAAGTTGAGCTAAACTCAGCAGGACATAGGCCCTATAGGACCGAGTTTGGACATCCCTGTAGAAGATCACAGCACACCCAAATTAATATGTTGAGGATTTTTTAAAAATAAAAAGTTCAATAATAATAATAATAATAATAATAATAATAATAATAATAATAACAATAATAATAATAATAATAATGAATAATAATAATAATAATAACAATGAATAATAATAATAATAATAATAACAATAATAATAATAATAATAATAATAATAATAATAATAATAAACAATAATAATAATAATAATAATAATAATAACAATAATAATAATAAACAATAACAATAATAATAATAATAATAATAATAATAATAATAATAATAATAACAACAATAATAATAAATAATAATAATAATAATAATAAATGTATTTATATCTATTTTTTTCTGTACTAACTGCTTTGAATGTTCAATGTATTATCTTTCTTTTCCTAAAGCTGTACGGTGATCAAACTCCTATTTTAATGAATGAAACGATTTAATAAAGCTGTTGATTAAATGCACCAAAACATATTCTCTATATTCACTGACAAATGGATAATAATATTCATTTTCAAAAGAAGGTATACTCAATTATGCAGAGCACTGTAAACTAATGGACTGCATTTAGAGAAATGGTATTATATAATTATCATGATATCAGATATTTACAGTGACCTATATTATTTCTTTAAAGCTGTTTTAACATGTTTTTGATATTTTTTATTCTTGTTTATTTAGGGCACTTTGAATTACCGTTGTGTATTACAAAAATGCTGTACCACCCAGCACTATTCTTACCTTGTCCATAAGTTAGACAATCAGACGGGACTGTGAGTTAAGACTGTTTCTCCTTCAGAAGATGTGCTCCTGTTTCTGCAGCTCGTACGCAGGAAGAGAACACTCAGTGCAGGGAAACCTGAGAAGACAAAAGCGGAGTGTGAATTACGGAGAGCTGGAGGGGCGTCTGACCCCGCTGCTTAAACCCCGGACCCCAGAGTCAAAACAAAAGCTTTAAAAGACCAGCGCTTATTCTCCTGCTGTATGAGCCCAGCCCCACACACACACACACACACATATATACAGACATATACACACATATATGCACTTATAAAGACATGTATATGCACGCAAATACTGTTCAACTCGTGTATTGTTCAGATTGAATCTACTTTGGTTATGTGTGTGCTGTTTTTGCCCCATTGACTCCCATTATTTTTGATTGTAAAGCCATGACGGCATATAATCAAGCATTCTTGATTGTTACTCGTTTTCCCTGTTGGGAAGAGGGAACATTGGTCATTTTTACATGCATTCCTCATTCCAACACTCAGGAATGCATGATTATCATGGCTTTACAATCAAATAATGTGATTATAATGGAAGTCAATGGGGCAAAAACAGCACCAACATAGCCAACGGGAAGTCATTCTGCTAGGAGTGTAACGGATCATGGTTGACCCGTGATTCGTACACATCACAACCCAGGGTTTGGAACGCACGTGACCTGCACATTAATAATTTTGTTTACTTGTCGATTACTTCTAATTTGGTAACTATCGCTGAGAGTTCGCCTCTTGCGTGAATCAAATGACATGTATGAAAGCATTTCTTCTGTAAAATATAATGATGACAGGAGAAGTTTTGGTGGGTTATTGGGGATGTGGTGGGTTTCTTAGGTTATTAAAGGTGTTTTCTGTCACTACTTGTTTAGTCTGCATTAATGCATTCAGTGTAAGCTGCACAATTAATCATTAAAAGATCAGGATCTCAACACCCACGCAACAAACTGTAAATGAAGGTGATTTGCTTATGTTTATTAATACATCCAATCGCTGCATTCAAATCTGGGTTTGACAACACAAAAATGAAGAAAGAGATTCAGTCTTTAATCTACAAACAGTCAAATAAGACAGCAGTACAGGGAGAACAGTTTATATTTTAGATAAAACCACTGATGTTTATGGTTAATATTAAAATCACCATAATATGCATTTAATGATGCTCAAAAATGAAAGTTTTAGGCAGCAATTACATTTTTTAAACAATAGGTGGCGACAACCAGCCATCAAAAACATTGAATAATAAAAGCCAGAGAATAATTCTTCAAAAATGATCATCTAGCAATGAAACATGAAGTTTTATAAGTGAATAACTGAATCATTTATTGAAAATGAGACTAAAATAAATATGGGTCGTAAAACGATAATGTTAGATTTCTACATTTAGCGTTATCAGCAACATTAGTAGTAACAAGCTGCGTCCCAAACGGCACACTATACACTAGAGCTGCACGATTCTGGCTAAAATAAGAATCGCGATTTTTTTGCACAAAATAAAGATCAGGATTTTCTCACGATTCTGTAGATGTAAAATAAAGGTATGGTAAAAACAAACATATGGCACAACATCGATAATAATATTATGTGTGGGTCTACTGTTTTCTATAAATAATTATATTTTACTTATAATAATTCTGATGTTGAATTATTATGTTTGAGATATATGCTTGCACTGTCATATTAGACAATTTAATTCACTGGTAAAATCAGACATTTGCCATTCTCAGATTATATTCAACAATATAGAGGCTAGAGAAGTTATACTGACATTGTAAACATTTATTTTCATGCACAACTGTGTGTTCACTATGAAAAAAAAAAACTTCAAATGCTTGTCATAATCATATCTCTATAATGCGATATGATCATTTAAATGAAGTGCACACTTTCGGTTTCATTCTGACTGCTAAGTGCTGTTCATACTTCAGGCGGCTCCCAAACGATAACCCTGTGCCATAAACTGAATATTATTTACAACTATATTACCTGTTACTCGCAACATATGCAGGTTCTGTTCACTAAAGTAGACTCGCGCGCGTCTGTCATTAAGTAGAGCACATGCGCGCCCTCTCTGTGATAACAGCTCACGGTCAGCAGCTCAAGTCACGTGTGATTTCCCGATCGTGAAAACATCATTATATGAAGACAAAAATGACATTTTTAGCTGAATTATACCTTATAAATACAGTATGTGACTTATTCAACATCATTTGGAGGTGTCTGTCACTAAGCAACGTGTGTGAAACAATGAAAAGACTCGAGCAGCCGCCTTTTCTTCTCTCCTGAACTCGAAAATATGATTGACAGAATTGTAGAAATGCTGGATTAAGACCATCTAGGGCAGGGGTTTTCAAACTGGGGTCCGCGGCCCCCTGGGGGGCCGCCAGATGGCGCTAGGGGGGCCGCAAAGAAATTTTAGATCAATGAGCCCACATGGATGAATTTTGTGTCCTACATCATTCTGAAGGTTAATATATTTTTATTATAATTTGAGCTCAAAAGTACTGCAAAAATTAAGCTTTATGCTTATGTCATTTAAATGCAGTTGACACTTTCGTGACACAGGAAAAGAAGCGCAGCGGCCCGCCTCCGTGGACGGGGACTTTTATTGAATAAGCGCTTCTGGCCAGGCGCTTCCTGACTGTGATTTTTGGCGCTTGTCTGCTGCACCTGACGGCGTTTACCTTTCACTTACGCTTACCTCTTTTACGCTAAACAACTAAATGAATGCTCAGGTTTGTCTGACTATATTTCAGTTAAAATATATGATCAATAAGAACATTATCGGTGGCTGAAAGCACTACCCTGTTTATGGCTTGCGTTCCTAAGTAAGCGATCAGCTGGGTGCTGCGGAGTACGCGCCTCTCTGCGCAGGCTTCACTCATAGGAAACAAATAGCATTTTAAAGACACGCCACAACATTGCACCTCGTCCTCAGCGCGACAGGCTTTTACACTTTGCATTGTACAAATATCAGACTTTGCAGCATGGCAAACAAACATATTAAAATTGTAAAGCAAAAAGTGCTGCAATAACAATGAATGGAGCTGTCATCACATGAGCGAGTTCTCAGAGTTTCACTCCTGTTACACTAATGACAGCTGGATGAGCTCTGCAGTGGACGTCTTACTCACATTGGTTCATAACTGGATGATTAAAAAACTAAATTGTATACACACTGAGTAAAACCACTATAGCCTTTAAAAATTATAATGTATCTGTTTGTGTTATGTTATAGGGCTAATAATTATTAAATATTAAAATGTATTAGTGCTCTGTATTTAATGGAGCTCAACATACCTGATCAAATTTTAATACTCTGAATATAAATGCATTTTTGTTCCACTTTTTCCCATATTTGTTTGTGTAACTAATTTAAATGTAATGTTCAGTATTATTATTAATAGAACAAACTGGTATGGACATTTTAAAGTCAGCAAAGCTTCTAAAATTATGCAAAGTAAAATTTGTGGCTTTTTGAACTTGAATACCCAATTCTAGATTGCATTTAGGAAATTATTTTTTATCAGTGTAAGTCAGGATTGTCGACCTGAGTAAATTATGATGTGCACAAAAAAAGGAATAAAAATAAACAAAACACACTGAACCACTACAGCCTCTATTGTAGTATTGCTAGTTACAACAGTACAGTTAACTGTTAACAGCTGATGAATGACAAAACTCTTTAAAACTTTAAAGCTTTAAATCTTTAGATACATTTAGACTCTCAGCTGTAAGGGTAAATACAGAAGAGTCTAGCTGTGCATAGGCTGAAAAAAAGCATAAAAATGGCATAAAAACTGTGTAAAGTGACGACTTGTACACAAAATATGGCTTGATGGAATAATCCAGTGAGAGCAGACCACAATGAACACTGCGCATCAAGATTTGATCAATAGATTGAAGCACTTAAACCATGTCAACTCAACTAACATCTTACAAAAATTAATCCAGATAATGAATAATATAAATTTATTGAATAATATATAATAATATAAATGTATTGAATAATACAATTTAAAAAAAATTAAGTACAGTTGTTAATTTGAGGGGGTGGCGTCATTTTTATTTTTGGGGGGTCCCCGAAAGAATTCGCCCTACACAAAGGGGCCCTCAGCTGAAAAAGTTTGAAAACCCCTGATCTAGGGGGTCGAATCGAGATTGCGATCTTTTAACGATTAATTGTGCAGCTCTACTATACACTAATGTACTTACGCACATACACACTCAACAGCATAGTATATGTATGTACTGTCTTCCCAAATGGAACACTAATTGATTTTTTACTAGGCGGAAATTAAAACTGTTTTCCTGATGACGTGAAATAAATAATGTACCAAATAATACCTGCCATTAGTATAACCGCATTCACCCTCAGGAGGCGCTATAATCACTTTTATCTGAGAATTTAAATAAATAAATAAATAATGTAATCCAACATCAGTGCCCGATAGCTCCGTCCCTTCCACTACGTGCGCAAAGCTGCGGTCGTTGAGCGCATGAAGTGTCCAACATTTTACACTTCACTTTACCAGCTGAATAAGAGCTTCTTCCGGGTATTTAAAGTGCACTTATTATTTTTAGACTTTTCAGTGTGAATGCACTACTTACACTATTTATACTACAAAATGGCGTAGAATAGTAATCAGCCACTTTTTTTCTTCATTTAAATTTTTTCTTTGTTAAAATCAAAAGTGTCTTGAACTGCTGTTTCTGTAATAAATAGAAAGCAAATTACATTCGTCTCCTCCCCTTCTTGGCTGATCCAAAAAATGATCCGATCTGTGACATTAGCTGCGTCCCAAATGGCACACTATACAGTCATGCACTTTTGCACTTACACACTCAACAGTTTAGTATATGTATGTATGTCGTCCCAAATAGAGCACTAATGGTTTTAACTAAGCGTAAATTCAAACCGTTTCCCTGATGACGCTTGACGGTCGCCAAAACAGTGAAATAAACGACCGAATTATCCAATAATACCGTAAATGTAACTGCATTCACCATTGGGAGGCGCTATAATCAATCTTGTAGGAGAATTTTGCTTTCACCATCGAAAATAAAAGTTATCCAACATGTGCGCGGTCGTTGAGTGTGTGAAGTGTCCATCATTACACACTTCACTTTACCGGCTGAATGAGTGCATCATCCGGGTAATTAAAGTGCACTTATTATTTTTAGAGTTTTCAGTGTGACGCAGCTTCAAGTACGAAGTACGAATTTGCTAAAAATAACGCAAAAACAACCAATTTACACTTTTTAGTGAAATATAGGTGTCCTAATAGTGCTTTTAGCAGTGTGGAACACATATACGACTGTCAACAGCTCAAAACATGTGTTTTAGTCTGTCGTGACCCTTTAATGCAGGCCAATAGTGGGAAACACCCATTAAACACGTATAAAATGGTATATTATCCATTTAAAACTTACCTTTATCAACAAATTGCCTTGATTAACAGGTGTTACAGTTTGATGAACAGAGTGAAAGCACATTTCAATGGGGAAAAAAACAATTAAGGTTACAAAACCGAACCAATCTGATAATAGCCCCTTTCACACAGCGAGACCAGTAAATATTTCCGGAAAGTTCTGTGTATGAAAGGGGCTTATGTTTATAAAGACATTATCTGTTATTAGTCTGACTCATAATGTTGACAACATTGAGATTTCAAATGTAAAACGAACTCTGCATCAAACTAATGTGTTAATGAGGACGAAAAGAAGTGAAAGTGTGTGATTATAATTACCTGTTTGCGATTTGAAGTACCTGCTGGATTAATCGGAAGCGAATGACACCGGAAGTCCAGCGAACACACCGCGCTGCTTTTAGTCCCTTTCACGCGGCGGCCATCTTTGAAACGCCTCTCGGGCAGTATGCTCGGGCATTCTGTCTGAATGGGGAAACATTAAATTCTTCAAAACTACTTGCCAAGATTACGATTACATTACATATTACCAATAACCAATAAAATTAAACAACAGCTGTCTCTTTAGTTTTATTTCTATATGTTCGCATCACACAAAATCTGCAGAAACTCACGTTTAGTCCAAGCCCCTCCCCCGGGGAATTGTCGTTCTATAGCGATCACAGATTGGCTCATGTACTAGAAGGCGGGCTTTATTCGCCATATAGCGATCGCTGATTGGCTCCTGTACTAGAAGGCGGGGCTTTATTCACCATATAGACAGTTACACTTTTCCCCATTCAAAAGTATACGAGTGACACGTCTTGTGTGTTAAAATTCGGAGGATTTGTTTTAAAAACACAAAATAAACAAAACATTTGTTTTACTTACCAGTAAAAAACCTTCATAAAGAGAACTGCGTTTGTCTTTCTTGATAAAACAGAAGCTAATCATTTCTCAAATGCAGATTTGCATATTTATATCTAGGCTATATTATTTATTTGGCATTTTATTTGCTTTGTTAATTACATTACATTAGTAATTAGTCGTTTTATTTAAGTTTCTCGATTAGATTCAATAATATTTGAGAAAAATAAACAGGTATAACTTTGGTTTAATAAAAATAAATCTACAGAAGAACAACACAGTGGCCTCAGGTTAATAATAGTACATTTTAGATTAAAAGAAAAGGATCACAAAATGTCAGAGCAGAACAATAATGACAAAAATGTTACGTTATTATATGTAATCATATCATTATACATTTACACTATATATTACATTAGCATATTTGACTACCTCTACACATATTTTACATTCATTCATTTTCTTTCGGCTTAGTCCCTTTATTTATCAAGGATTGCCACAGTGGAATGAACCGCCAACTATTCCAGCATGTTTTACACAGCGAAAGCCCTTCCAGCTGCAACCCAGTACTGGGAAACACTCATACACACTCATTCACACACACATACATTATGGCCAACACGGGGAGAACATGCAAACTCCACACAGAAACACCAACTGACCCGGCTCGAACCAGCAACTTTCTTGCTGTGAGGCCACAGCCACCACGTCGCCCATTATTTTACAATGCAAACAAATAAAAACAAACATAAGCTATTTAACAATCGTTTAATTACTAGTGGATGTTGTTCTTTACATGTGTTTTCTGTTTATTAGTGATTAGGGAATTCATTATAGGACACCAAACTCAGCTCTTAATAATAATAATAATATTTATTATTATTATTAGGCTTTTGTTGTCCTTGTCTAAATTCACAAACAAACTAAAAATAGTGCTGGATTGCATCATAAAGAGGAGGTTATATGAGGAGAATAAGAGAGAAGCTGCTCAGCTCATATCAATAATAACAGACAATCTTCTCTTCAAATGTTTATCAAATACCAAACTCTCCGATACTCTATCTCAGTGTTATGAGTGGATCTGAAGGACCTTCACACAGCAGAGCATAGTAAACACACTGCACTGTGTGTGTGTGTGTGTGTGTGTGTGTATGTGATTACGTGTGTGTATATGTGAGTGTGTTTGCATTAATGTGTATGTGTATTAGTGTGTATCTGAGTGTATGTGTGTGTGTAATTGATGAGTGTGTATATGTGTAAGAGTTTGTATGTGTATCTGAGTGTGTGTGTGTGTGTGTCTGCTACTGATGAGTGTGTATCTGTGAGTGTGTGTGTATAAGTGTGTATCTGAGTATGTGTGTGTTATTAAAGAGTGTGTATCTGTGTGTATGTGTATAAGTGTGTGTGTGTGTGTGTGTGTGTTAGTGATGATGAGTTTGTATGTGTGTTTATAAGTGTGTGTATCAGTGTCTATCTGTGTATGAGTGTGTGCGTGTTAGTGATGAGTTTGTATGTGTAAGAGTGTGTATGAGTGTATTTGTATACAGTAAGTGTCTATCTGAGTGTGTATGTGTGTTTGCATTAGTGTGTGTGTATAAATGTGTATCTGAGTGTATGAGTGCGTGTGTGTGTGTTGATGTGAGTGTGTATGTGTATCAGTGTATGTGAGTGTGTGTTTGCATGAGTGTGCATGTCTATAAGTGTGTATCTGACTGTAAGAGTGTGTGTTCTGTTAGTAAGGAGTGTGTATCTGTGAATGTGTATGTGTATAAGTGTGTGTGCGTTAATAAGGAGTGTGTATCTGTGACTGTGTATAAGTGTGTGTGCGTAAGTGATGATGAGTTTGTATGTGTGTGCATGAGTGTATGTGTGTGTGTAATTGATGAGTGTGTATATGTGTGAGAGTTTGTATGTGTATCTGAGTGTGTGTGTGTGTGTGTCTGCTACTGATGAGTGTGTATCTGTGAGTGTGTGTGTATAAGTGTGTATCTGAGTATGTGTGTGTTATTAAAGAGTGTGTATCTGTGTGTATGTGTATAAGTGTGTGTGTGTGTGTGTGTGTTAGTGATGATGAGTTTGTATGTGTGTTTATAAGTGTATGTGTATCAGTGTCTATCTGTGTATGAGTGTGTGCGTGTTAGTGATGAGTTTGTATGTGTAAGAGTGTGTATGAGTGTATTTGTATACAGTAAGTGTCTATCTGAGTGTGTATGTGTGTTTGCATTAGTGTGTGTGTATAAATGTGTATCTGAGTGTATGAGTGCGTGTGTGTGTGTTGATGTGAGTGTGTATGTGTATCAGTGTATGTGAGTGTGTGTTTGCATGAGTGTGCATGTCTATAAGTGTGTATCTGACTGTAAGAGTGTGTGTTCTGTTAGTAAGGAGTGTGTATCTGTGAATGTGTATGTGTATAAGTGTGTGTGCGTTAATAAGGAGTGTGTATCTGTGACTGTGTATAAGTGTGTGTGCGTAAGTGATGATGAGTTTGTATGTGTGTGTATGAGTGTGTGTGTGTGTTAGTAATGAGTTTGTATGTGTATGTGTGTGTATGAGTGTGTGTGTTAGTAATGAGTGTATGTATATAAGTGTCTTTCTGAGTGTGTGTATAAATGTGTATCTGAGTGTATGAGTGTGTAGAGAGTGTGTATGAGTGCGTGTATTTATCTGTGAAGGTGCAGCATTGGACAGAACAGCTGTTTTAGGCGCAGTAGTGGTCTGAAAAGCTGGCGTACAGTATGTGAGTGTGGATGTGTAAAAGTTTGTGCGTGTGTATGCATGATTATTATTGTGTGTGTTGTAGGTGTCGCAGTGGACAGAACAGCTGGTGTGTGTATGAGTTGTAGGTGCAGCAGTGGACAGAACAGCTGGACAGACTCCACACACACTCTCTCACAGCTGCAGGTTCATCATCAGCCTCGTCCTCCATCATCAGCTCACTAATGAAGCTCAGGAAACTCACAAATCTTCAGTCCACTGGGAAAACCTGCCGGACGACACTTTTACATCCCACACTGGAGAGCTGAGCTCATTAACACCGCTCATTAACACACACTTTACTTAAACTTCACCTTACAGGGAATCAACAAGGAATGTTTTATTGAGTCAACTCTGTTACTGTCAACTGTGATATTGCCAAAAGTTGCCAACTGTGAACTGTGATAATGAACTGTGATCTCATCATATTCGCTGTGATCTTATTGTCGTCTCTATTACTGTCAACGCTGTTACCATCAACTCTATTACTGTCAGTTATATTATTGACAATTATGTCATTGTTAAATCTGTTACCGTCAATTCGGTGATTTTGACAAACGTGATTTCATCAACTGTTTATGTCAACTGTGATATCCTCAACTCTGTCACCAGCAAATGTGATATCATCAACTGTGGTATCGTCAACCCTGTTACTGTCAACTGTGATATCATCAACCCTGTCACTATCAACTGTGATATCAACTGTAACTGTCAAATGTGATATCGTCAACTATGGTATTGTCAACTGTGATATTGTCAACTGTGATTTTGTCAATTGTTATTGACAACTGTGATATAGCCAACTGTTATTGTCAACTCTGTTACTATCAAATGTGATATCATCAACTGATATCAACAGTTATTGTATGTTATTGTTATTGTAACTATGTAATTGTCAATTGTGATATTGTCAAATGTGATATCGTCAACTCTGTTACCATCAACTGTTATTGTCAACTGTGATTTCATCAACTGTAATTGTCAACTGATATCAACTGTTACTTTAAAATGTGATATCGTTAACTGTTATTGTCAACTGTGATATCATCAACTGTGATATTGTCAATTGCTATTGACAACTGTGATATCGTCAACTGTTATTGTCAACTGTGATATCAACTCTGTTATTGTCTACTGTGATATTGTCAACTCTGTTACTATCAAATGTGATATCGTCAACTATATTAACCCTGTTACTTTCAAATGTGATATCATCAACTCTGTTATTGTCAACTGTGATTTTGTCAACTGTAATTGTCAACTGATATCAACTGTTACTTAAAAATGTGATAATGCTAACTATGTTATTGTCAACTGTGATATCATCAACTGTGATATTGTCAATTGCTATTGAAAAATGTGATATCGTCAACTGTTATTGTCAACTGTGATATCATCAACTGTGATATTGTCAATTGCTATTGAAAAATGTGATATCGTCAACTGTTATTGTCAACTGTGATAGTCAACTCTGTTACTGTCAACTGTGATATCATCAACTGTTTCTATCAAATGTAATATCATCAACTATGATATTAACTCTGTTACTATCAACTGTGATATCATCAACACTGTTATTGTCAACTGCGATTTCCTCAACTTTTATTGTCAACTGTGATTTCGTCAACTCTGTTATTGTCAACTGTGATATCATCAACTCTGTTATTGTCAACTGTGATATTGTCAACTCTGTTACTATCAAATGTGATATTGTCAACTGTGATATAGTCAGCTCTGTTATTGTCAACTGTGACAATAACAGTTTGTCACTATTAAATTTGTTACTATTTGTTACTATCAAATGTGATATCGTCAGCTGTTATTGTCAAGTGGTCAACTGGTGGTGGATGAGGAGATTCCCCCCCATCGTGTAAAGCGCTTTGAGTGCCCAGAAAAGCGCTACATAAATGTAAGGAATTATTATTATTAAGTGTGATATTGTCAACTATTTCTTCAACTTTGTTATTGTCAACTGTGATATCGCCAACTCTGTTATTGTCAACTGTGATTTTGTCAATTTTGTTATAGTCAACTGTGATATCATCAACACTGGTGTTGTAAACTGTGATATTTTCAACTCTGTTACTATCAAATGTGATATCGGCAAATGTAATATCACTGACTGTTACCATCAAATGTGATATTATCAACTTTGTTATTGTGAATTGCGATATCGTCAACACTGTTACTATCAAATCTGATATCATCAACTGTGATATTGTCAATTGCTATTGACAAATGTGATATCGTCAACTGTGTTTTCGTCAACTCTGTTACAATCAAATGTGATATCCTCAACTGTCACAATCAAACTTTATATCGTCAACTGTGATTTCGGCAACTGTTACTATCAATTGCGATATCGTCAACTGTGATATTGTCAGCTTTGTTATTACTGTTGTCAACAGTGATATCGTCAACTCTGTTACTATTAAACGTGATATCGTCAACTGTGACATTGTCAACTATTATTGTATTTGTGTGTGTTCTTGTGTCTCTATAGGCTGTATGGCTTTGTCTGCATCAGGAGGATCTGAAAGTATGTATGTGTGAGTAGTGTGTGTGTGTGTGTGTGTATATATATATATATATATATATATATAATTCGTGAGTGTGTCTGTCTATCAGCAGTATGGTTGTGTCTTCATCAGGAGGATCTAAATATGTGTGTGTATCAGCTGTATGGTTGTGTCTGCATGAAGAGGATCTGAATGTGTGTCTGAATCAAAATGATCTGAATGTGTGTGTGTGTGTGTGTGTGTGTGTGTGTGTGTGTCTATCAGCTGTATGGTTGTGTCTGAATGTCACGTCGTCCTGAAGTTCAGTCTGTGGATCCTCCTGTTTTTCTCCCACACAGATAAAGCAGCAGCTGCAGCCGCACAGCCTGACCTTCACACACACCGCTCACACATTCACACTCATTTCTTACAAAGCTATCTGACTACATACAAAATAATCATTTATTAATGTTTCTTCATGAGTTTTTTCCCTCCACTGTTGAAAATTTGACTTAATTGATCAATATTAATTGATAACACCCTTAATTAACATTAATAACTCCAATAACTTGTTCCATGTTATTAGTTTAGAAATAACTAATATTTTTTCATTCATTTTAATTCATGCACTAATAGTCTAACAATTTAATGAAGATATTACAGTATTAATTCAGAAATTATAATAAATGATCCCTTCAAAAGTAATGTTAAGAAAAAATTGAAAAAATACATAATATTACATTAATTATTCATTAATTAATTCGGCTCAATCCCTTATTTATTAGCGGTCACCACAGTGGAATGAACCGCCAACTATTCCAGCATGTTTACACAGTGAATGCCCTTCCAGCTGCAACCCAGTACTGGGAAACACCCATACACACGCATTCACACACACTACGGCAATTGTAGTTAATCAATTCCCCTGTAACGCATGTGTTTGGATTGTGGAGCACCCTGAGGAAACCCACAGAGAAAAGCCAACTGACCCAGCCGAGACTCGAACCAGCAACCTTTTAGCTGTGCTAATCATGTCACCCTATTATATTAATTACTAATATTATATTAATTTTTGTCTGATGTTATTACAAAATATGATTCAAGTCTGATGAAAATGTTCATTATTAGAAATTAATTAAAAATTAAATTAAGTTTTACCAAAAGTGCATTGATTAATATGAATTAAATCTTAATTAAAAAATACCCCCCCCCCCCCCAAGTTATTTGATAATTAAAAAAAAATATGAATTAAATATTATTTCATTCATGAGTCATTTGCTTAAAAACTGTTAAGTCTTTTAATCTTATAAAAAAGTCACCCCTCAAAAGCTAAGAAAGTAATGGCATATTCATTTCAAATAATTACCCCCACCCCGAAGTCATATTAAAAGTCTTGAAAAATGTAATCCTTACTATTAATTCCTGAAATACATTTGCACTTTGTTTGAGGATCTAGCTTGATTTCACATCAGAACAATATTAAAAACCCTTAATTTGAAACGTATATATTTATTTATAATTGTGCACAGCTGCATCCAGTTATGTTTTGGATGTTTTTATTTATAAAACGCAGCATCAAAGCAATAAAAGCGACTGAACGAGTCATTCAGATGAACTGATTAGATGATGTGTAATGGTGAGAATTAATCCTTCAGTAATTCGCTGAACATCTTCCTCTTCCTGGATTCTCCGCTCTGTGCCTCCAGCCAATCAGATCGCCTCTTCAGAAAGTTCATTAGGCCGAATTTCGCCCAAATGTGTCGTGCAAACTGATCAGACCTCAGACGACTCTCACTGGGGACTGACAGAGGACACATAACAGGAGGATTCATTTATTATTAATAATAATTTCTCTTTCATTTATTTCCAAAATGATGTTCAACAGAGCAAGGAATTTTTCACAGTATGTCTTATAATTTTTTTTTTCTGGAGAAAGTCTTATTTTTATTATTATACATATATATATATATATATATATATATATATATATATATATATATATATATATATATATATATATATATATATATTAAATGAATATATTTGTAATTATAAATAGGTAAAAACAAATCTTCATTATATTTTAAATGCAATATTGAGTGTAATTGTTGTCGACAGTATTTATCAGAATCTCACCCAGTTTTTCTGCAATGCTCTGCTTCTGGCTGACGGTGGCGCTGCTCCACACGGCCTCCAGCAGTCGACTGCCACACGCTGAACATGCCAGATCCACATACATGTCCTGCAGCACGTCACACAGAGATAAGTCAATAAAAAATATATAAATGATTTATATAAATAAATAAAGTAAACTAAATAAATAAATATTAATTAAATAAATGAATAAAAAATAAATATTATAAATTAAATAAATTTTAATTAAATAAATGAATAAATTATATAAGTAATAAATAGGCGAATAATATAAATAAAACAATTAAATAATATAAATTAGATAAATACATAAACATATTAAATAAAAAATAAATAATAGAAATTACATGATTAATATAAAATAAAATAAATATAAATAAATAAATGAATAGAAATTGCATAAACATAAAATAATAATAATAATAATATAATAATTATTATAATATTAATAATTTAATTTATAATTAAACACATAAATAAAGTTAATAACACAAATTACATAAATATAAATTAAATAAATACATAAAAAAAAATTTAACATTTTTATCAATTAAAAAAACAAAAAAAAATATATATAAATAAATAAATAAATATAAATTGCATAAAATAAATATTAAATAAATTGAAAAAATGATATAAGTAATAAGTAAATAATATAAATAAAACAATTAAATAATATAAATTAGATAAATACATAAACATATTAAATAAAAAAATTATAGCAATTACATGAATAATATAAAATAAAATAAATAGAAATAAATAAATAGAAATTGCATAAACATAAAAATAAAAAAATAATATAATAATTTATTATTATAATAATAATTTAATTTAACATTAAATAAACACATAAATAAAGTTAATAACACAAATTACATAAATATAAATTAAATAAATAAATACAATTAAAAAAACATTATCAATGAAAAAAACAAAAAATATTTTATATAAATAAATATAAATTGCATAAAAATGAATATAAAACAAATGAATATAAAATAAACAACTAAACACATAAATGTTTATATATATAAAATATTTTATATAATTAAATAAATAAACTCACAGGGTTTCTAATAATGATTATAATGCTACAAATAAGGTTTTCATCTGCATGTTGTTTTCTTCACCTGCATCTTGCGCAGAATCTTGGCTCTGCCCTTGTCGCTGCCGCTGGTCATCAGGGCCTGTAACGCATGGCTGCCGGAGCGATCGCAACCCAGAGAAAGCAGATCAGCGGAGCTCAGCGAATGCAGGCTGTTCATGAGGATGGAGCGATCTCTGAACCCACACAGAGCCTGGACCAGCCGGGAGCCATGATAGCTGACCGATAGGGGGCGCTGTGGAGGCTAACAACACACACACGCTACTCAGACAACACTGCTAGCTTACACACAATACAGATGCAGAAAAAAAACATGTTCATTATGACTTATGACATGTCTTGTCCTCTGATGAGTCCTCCTTCACTGTCTTTCCCACATCTGGGAGAGTTACGGTGTGGAGAAGCCCTAAAGAAGCCTCCCACCCAGACTGCTGATGCCCAGAGTGAATCATAGGGGATCAGTGATGGTTTGGGCTGCAATATCATGGCATTCCCTAGGCCCAATACTGGTGCTAGATGAGCGCTGGGTTACTGCCAAGGTTATTCTGGAGGACCATGTGACCCAATGGGTCAAACATTGTATGGTACAGGATGACAATACAGCAATACACACATCAGAACTGGAGACAAAGTGGTTTGATGAAGTTGAAAGTGAAGCTGAACATCTCCCATGGCCTGCACAGTACCCAGAGCACAACATTATTGAGTATTTTGGGGTGTTTTGGAGGAGCAAGTCAGGAAAGACTTTCCTCCAGCAGCGTCAGTAGTGACCTGAACACTATTCTGGAGAAGAACGGCTACTGCGCTCTAAACCAGGCCTATATACACACACATATACACTGCTATATACTAAGTGCATATGGAAGGGCATCCACTGTGTAAAACATATGCTGAATAAGTCCGCTGTGGCGACTCCTAATGAATAAAGGGATTAAGATGAAAGAAAATGAATGATATATATATATATATAAACATGCAGTTGAAGTCAGAATTATTAGACCCCTAAATTATTAGCCCCCCCGTTAATTTTTTTATAATGTCAAGCTCTGTATATACTAGTGTGCAGTTCATTATGGAATAATGTATATCTGTGTTCAGCACTATATCTGTGTGTGTTTGTGTGTGTGTGTGTGTGTGTGTGTGTGTGTGTGTGTGTGTGTGTGTGTGTGTGTGTGTGTGTGTGTGTGTGTGTGTGTTTCACCTGTGCTGCGGTGTCTCCCTCTGCTGTCTCAGTGTTGTAATACACCTCATGCGTCAGTAAAGAAAGGAACAGCGGCAGACAGCAGAGCTGCAGAGACGCCGGCTCACTGCAGTGAAAGGCCTGATGGGAAATCAACAACACACTGGATAAATATATCAGTGTAAACATATGTCATGATTACAGAGACCAAAAATATATATAAAATATATTAATATAAAAATATTCATTCACTTTTATTGCCCCAAATTTATGGAATAGCTCACTTCGACTGTTTTAAACGAAAAAAGTTTTTATTTTTATATATTTGATCTTATTATGATATCTCCTGATGTGCTGTAATATTTCATTTTAAGTGTTGTCAAAAGATAAAAAGTCACGTTAATCACATTCAAAATAGAAGCTTCTATTCACATACACATGTTTATGTATACACACACACACACACACACACACACACACACACACACACACACACACACACACGTTCATATATACATTTTAGAAAATGTATAATTTTATATTTTTTTCAATAATTTATAAATAAACTTATTAATTAATTTCCACAATTAGGATTAAAGCCTGAAAGGGTCAGTTTCAGAGAGTTAGGCCCCGTTTACACTAGTGCGTTTTAGTTTTAAAACGGCGTTGTAGAATGAAAACGATCCGCGTCCACACTCGCGTTTTACCCAGCGTTTCTGAACTGCTCTCCGTCCACACCAAAACGCTGAAAACGCACATCACGTGACCACACACACACTCTCGGGCAAGCGCTCCAGCCTATCTACCCAGATGAGAGCTCTGCTAGTCGGACTGCTCATCAAGCATCTCCCGCTGGATCTAATCTCACTATATTTGCTAAACGTGATATTTCATTCATGTTGTTGTCTTTATCTAACGACATGGGCCAATTCCCTGACTTTGGTCATTGGAATCTATTAAGTTACTTGTTCACGGGTAACATGTTTTGGTTAAGCGCAAATATAAGTTAATGATTAATCCAGGTACATTGACTGATCGCTCGCCTTTATTTCCTACAATGTATAAACTTATTGTATGTTATACTTTTATAATTATCGATTATTAAAACTGATATTCAGCAAAAGAGAGGGTGTGTTTCGTTTTTTCACTGAAATTGAAAGGAGGCAGTAGTTATAGGCTCCGTTTTGTTATAAATATCCACAGTGAAGATGACGCTCATATATGCAGCACGACGCCTCAACATTTCTGCTGTCTGTTAAGTTGCTAATATTAAAATGAAAATAGGCAGTTCCTTAAATCATGTTTACATTTTATTGTTGAGAAAGTGAAACAACGTAGCCAGGGTGATGTGAATGAAGTTATAAAGTACACTGTTCCCTTTGAAGATTTACCCGTGTCCTCGGTATGTTTTCCATATCAAACTGAGAAGGGGGAGACTGCAGCCTTGATCAAACTTGCGAAGTCTGAACTTACAAGAAGAGGATGCGAGACTGAACTGTGTGTGGGCTACTTAATATTCAGGAAAAGCCCCAATCAGAGAGGCGAACGTTTGCAGCCCCGCCTCCGTTTTCAGATGTCTCCGTCTTTCCCCATCCACACTGAGATGGAGCAGCAGCGTTTTAGAATGAAAACGGCCTCTCCAGCATTTTCGAAACGCTCTGTTTTCGGCGCTCGACAACTCCGGCGTAGTGTGGACGGATGGCGTAACCGTAACAAAACTTATGCGTTTTCAAACTAAAACGCACTAGTGTAAACGGGGCCTCAGAGAACATTATCTGTGTGCTGTTCTCAGCTCAAACCCAAACACACACACACACACACACACACTCTCTCTAGAGACAGCAGAGCCGCATTGTACATCTTGTAAAGAGAATAATGTAACAGTGGTGAGTCAGTGCAGTGTGTGCTGGTGACCTGCAGGAGGCGCTGCATCATCTCGCTCTGCTTCTCCACACAGTGAACGCAGCTCTCCACCATCTGCACCACCACACCCATGTGACCCGCAGCCAGAACCGCCTCGAAACCCTCCAGCAGCTCATCCAGGATCTTCGGGAGCTGCACACACACGCGCAAACAAAGACACACAAACATGTGATGTTGATGATGATGATATTGTACACGATGGTAAATTCACACGTTATAAACATTTTACATTTAAAAACATTTCAGCTGTTTCCATTACGTCCATATTTAGGTTCAATATGTTTACTCAGGGGCAGCACGGTGGCACAGTGGGTAACGCTGTCGTTTTAAAGCAAGAAGGTCACTGGTTCAAGTCCTGGCTGGGTCAGTTGGTGTTTCTGTGTGGAGTTTGCATGTTCTCCCCGTGTTGGCGTGGGTTTCTACCGGTTTCCCCCACAGTCCAAACACATGCGCTATGAATTAAACTGCCTGTAGTGTATGAGTGTATGAGTGTGTGTGTGTGTGTGTGTGTGAATGAATAAGTGTGTGTGCGGGTGTTGCTAAAAGGGCATCAGTTGTGTAAAACATATGCTGGAATAGTTGGTGGTTCATTCCACTGTGGTGACTGCCGATAAATAAAGGGACTAAGCTGAAGGAAAATGAATGAATAGAGTTTGCTTACAGCTGCACACATTCTGCTGTCAAGTTTGTTTTTGATTCATCACAGCTTCTGCATGGCGTACACACTCTTGACAGAAGTGTGTGTGCAGCTGTAAGTAAACATATTGAACATTCTTGACGTAATTGAACCCTCTGAATCGTCATATGAGCCATAATTCATCCTTTTTTTTCCGGCTTAGTCCCTTTATTAATTTGGGGTCGCCACAGTGGAATGAACCGCCAACTTATCCAGCATGTTTTTACACAGTGGATGCCCTTCCAGCCGCAACCCATCTCTGGGAATCATATGAGCCATAATCAATAATAAATCAATGAAAACATCACCTGCATGTTCACTTTGAGGAAGGTTTCTACGCAAGTTTCAGGTCATACGGGTTTTTGAGAAACAGTTTGTAACGCCGCTGTCCTTCGGTGTAAACAGATGTTAGTTAAAAAAGTGCAAAATAAAGAAACACTCTGGGCTCTATTTTAACAATCTACAGTCAAAGTGTGCATGAAAAGTCAGCTTGACTAAATGGGTCAGTCCGATCTGCACTGGGCTGGTAATAGCAGAACACTGACAGTTGTTTCGGGCCTGGCATCTCATTTCAGACAGTGCATGATGAAGGATTCTAATAGTAAATCTGTTGCCTGTTATGGATCTACATCAACACAATCATAAACCCGCTTCCCACGACATGCACACACTCTGAAATGGCTGTTTTCTCTTGAACAGAGAGATCAATTAAAACAGACATTGCCAACTGACCAATTAGAGCGAAGTTGTCTTAAGGAAGGGGGAGGAGCTTACCTGAAGCTCAAAATGGATTCATATGAACTGAATCAATCAGTCCTTTAAGGAAGGCTAATGGTCCTCCAGGGTGAGGCTATCTGTCCTTCAAGGCGAGGCTATTGGTCCTTCAGGTTGGGCCATAAGTGTTTTCAGGCGGGGCTATCAGTGTTTGTGGGCGGGGCTATCAGTGTTTCAGGGTGGGGCTATCTGTCCTTTAAGGTGGGACTATCTGTTATTTATGGGGGGTTATCTGTACTTTAGGGTGGTGCTATCTATCCTTTAGGGCAGGGGTGTCCAAACCTGGTCCTGGAGGTCTGGTGTCCTGGAGTGTTTATCTCCAACTTGCCTCAACACACCAGCCAGGAAGTTTCTAGTATATCTAGTAAGAGCTTAATTAGCTGGTTCAGGTGTGTTTGATTGGAGTTTGAGCTAAACTCTCCAGGATGCCAACCCTCCAGGACCGAGTTTGGATATCCCTGCTTTAGGGCAAGGCTATTGGTTCTTTAAGGCGAGGCTATTTGACATTTAGGTAGGGCCATAAGTGTTTTCCGGCAGGGTTATCAGTGTCTTAGGGAGGGGCTATCTGTCCTTTAGGGCGGAACTATCTGTCCTTTAGGGAGGGGCTATCTGTCCTTTAAGGAGGGGCTTTCTGTCTTTTAGGGCAGAACTATCTGTCCTTTAAGACGGGACTATCTGTCCTTCAGGGTGGAACTATCTGTCCTTTAAGGCGGGGCTATCAATCCTTTAGGGCGAGGCTATTGGTCCTTTAAGGCGGGGCTATCTATCCTTTAGGGCGAGGCTATTGGTGCTTTAAGGCGGGGCTATCTATCCTTTAGGGCGAGGCTATTGGTCCTTTAAGGCGGGGCTATCTATCCTTTAGGGCGAGGCTATTGGTCCTTTAAGGCGGGGCTATCAATCCTTTAGGGCGAGGCTATTGGTGCTTTAAGGTGGGGCTATCTATCCTTTAGGGCGAGGCTATTGGTGCTTTAAGGCAGGGCTATCTATCCTTTAGGGCGAGGCTATTGGTGCTTTAAGGCGGGGCTATCTATCCTTTAGGGCGAGGCTATTGGTGCTTTAAGGCGGGGCTATCAATCCTTTAGGGCGAGGCTATTGGTGCTTTAAGGCGGGGCTATCTATCCTTTAGGGCGAGGCTATTGGTGCTTTAAGGCGGGGCTATCTATCCTTTAGGGCGAGGCTATTGGTGCTTTAAGGCGGGGCTATCTATCCTTTAGGGCGAGGCTATTGGTGCTTTAAGGCGGGGCTATCTATCCTTTAGGGCGAGGCTATTGGTGCTTTAAGGCGGGGCTATCTATCCTTTAGGGCGAGGCTAATGGTCCTTTAGGTTGGGCCATAAGTGTTTTCAGGCGAGGCTATAAGATTTTTAGGGTGGGGCTGTCTGTCCTTTAGGACAGGACTATCTATTCTTTAGGGCAGGACTATCCTTTAAGATGGGGCTATCTGTCCTTTAGCGCGGGGCCATCTGTCCTTTGGGGTGGGGCTATCTGTCCTTTAGGGCGGGGCTATCTGTCGTTTCGGGCAGGACTATCTGTCATTTAGGGCGGGGCTATCCTACATTTAGGGCGGGGCTATCTGACATTTAGGGCGGGACTATGAGGGGGGGATTATCTGTCCTTTAGGGCGGGGCTATCTGTCCTTTAGGACAAGACTTTCTATTCTGTAGGGTGGGCTGATGTGAAATCAAGCACCACTCTTCATTTTTGTCCAGTTACAGAATCTGTTTATATCAGATGTACATCACAATATGGCACACCTATAAGTTCCATTTCAAGCTGGCGTTATAACAGTATATGAGCTGCTCTGTGAAGCACAGACACTATTACCAGCACTGGAATAATCATAATCACCACTCGTGACCCCGCTCCGGCTGCGGCTGCGATCAGGCTCTGCACGGTGTAGTTAGCGATGGGATGCAGAGCCAGAGTCATCATGTGTGTCTTCAGGTGCTTCTTATAGAAGTTTCGCAGCAGAGCATCATGGGAGCAGCTGAAGACGCTCTGGAGGAGGTGACTGCTGGACGGGTCCTTCAGGAACACCAGCAGAGGACTGACAGGAGACACACACAGACAGACACAGCAAAAACAGTCAAATGTAGACACTCGTCTCCTATTTTAATCCACTTTCAATCTAATTTATTGCTGTGATTTCAAAAGCAGTACTTCCAGCATCATTACCCATAATGCTTCAGAAATCACTCTAATCATCAGCATTTATTAACAGCTGAGTATTTTTCAGGATTGGTAAAGATTTAAAAAGATCCAAACATCAACACTTATCTAAAATAAAAACACTGCTGTAACATTATACATTATACCATTTAAGAGGAGCCAGTGTCATCATTTTATTTATATTTACATAATTAATACACACACACACACATTATTAAAAAGCCAGTGAGTGCGCACCTGACTCCAGGAGCTGAGCTCAGAGATGTCAGGTATCCCATGATGCTCTTGTTCAGCTTCCTGCACAGAATGGGCCTCTTCCTGTGACACACCGTCAGCAGAGTCTGCAGAGCCACGCCGGCACACTGGTTCGACACACACACTGAAACACACACAAACACAAACATAAATAAAAAGACACGTGCGCAAAAACACACAAGCATATGTAAACATGTGCACACAAGCCAACACAAACACATGCACGCAAACACACAGAAGCGCACACACACACAGGCAAATCCAAACGCACGTAAACACTTTTAAATGCACACAAACACATGGATGCCAACACACATACACAAAAATGCACACACAACAAGCGCATACAAGCACGTACATGCAAACACAAGAGAAAGATGCACAAGTAAATTAACACACACAAACACACGTGCAAGCACATACAAACGGACACAAACACATGCAGTTTTTAGGATTTAGGACACATTAATGACTATTAATCTGTAAAAGTTAGTTAAAATGAGTACTAGGGATGCTCAAAATAATCGATTAACCGTTAACTGAAAGGGTGCGTTAGTAACCGATTAATGCTATCAGTTAAACGATTAAAATTATTATTATATATATTTTTAGTTTGACTGCATAAGGGGCCGATTGAATGCGCCTTTGCGTTAAGAGGGGCATCTTTTGCACGCGGCTCATCCCAGAGCAGCAGTTTGTGTTGTCAAGACAACTACAGAGAACTTTTAAAGAGCTTGGTTTCCGCTACACTCATTCTTCCATGGCGGGGACTAAAATGCATCCCTCCACGGCTACATTACCCATTCAAAACATTCAGTCATTGTTGTTGTTGTTTAATAGCAGATTATAATCACATCAAAACTTATTAAAAGGTAAGTGGATTATAACAGCGCAAACTTTTCTGTAATCGTGTAGTGCTCTGCGCTGTCTGTTTAATCCTTTGGGGTTACGTGCTGACTGACTGACAGGTGCGCGATGCGTGAGGTCAGCAAACACACAGAACACACAGAACACACAGCTGTTTTAAGTTATCCAGAGCTGTATGAAATGTACAAATCTTGAAAATCCCAATATTATTAAATATTACAATTGTAACAACACAGACAGCAACACTTTTGCACAATCGATACCCAGCTGATTCAGTCATTTCATAAGAGGACCGCGCTTCTTCTCTTCTTTTTTCCTTGTCAACATAAAGGCAGTGAGGTGCGCCTTGTTTTCGGCCCCTTGTTCAACTGCAAGGCATACTTATTTTGCGGGACGATAACGTATAACCCGTGCCTACAGACACATTTGCCAAAGAAGCAAAATGGAAGAAGAATATTGCTGTTTGATACGGACGTGTTGATGCCAAAAAGCGCTGATGTTGACCTGGATCTGCATCATAAACGCAACAAACAGGCTTTACCTTTTATTTTACAGCTTATAAAGCATGCATGCACATTAATGCAATATCATATTTAAACAACAAAACTGTTTATAAAAGTCTACATATGCGCGTGTTGTTGTTGTCTTTTCATCACGCAGCGCGCACACTTGAACTGCGAGAGAGAGAGGAAACCATATAGCAAGACATAATCTTTAAAATAATGATTTCTATTAAAATGTAAAAGGTTTTGTGATTATGATAATAACAGCGGGGCATTAAATAAATGCATATTTTCCGTGGAGCGGGCAATTTGAGGAAGTCTGCTATTTTATTTGACGGAAGACAAAAATATGATTGGAAAAAACAGCCTATGCCGGTAATAAAAAATAATCAGTCTGTGTTTTCGATTTGTAATATAAATTAATTATTTAAGTGGAAAATAATTTAGGGCAGTCCTATTTATTTTATTCTGTTCTTCTGTGCTAAACACTGCAGGTGCGTGAAGATGCTCTGTTGTATTGTTCTATTATTAATATGCTAGCATATAAAAATAAATCAGTATTTTAAAATGCAATATTTAATGTGTCAGACACAAAATAGACCCGTCAATTTGTTTAATATAAAATTAATAGTAATCTGACCAGTTAACCGTTAATAACCGATTAATGAGCGGCGGTTGTCGGTTAGCAAAATTAACCGAAATGAGCATCCCTAATGAATACGGCTAGCTAGCACATGTATAAACGTTCTAGGGATGCACTGATATGGATTTTTTAGCCGATACCGAGAACCAATAACTCTTCAGACTTGAAGGCTGATAGCCGATATATACAGGCCGATAATTATAAACATTTCAAAATGTTTTATTTTAATACAGCAAACTTCATAAAAGATTGAACTGCTCTGATGAACTGAATAGTCTATACTCAAAGCAAAAAGAGCTATAACATCACAATAGCAAATTTAAAAAAAGCATGGATTTTTTAAAAACATGGATGATTCGATTGTACATTAATAAAGGATGCGCATCCCGTGCTACAAACGTTACATTACAGCACATGCTTTTAGTCATTTTGACATGAAACTGAGCTGTGCAGAGCAACAAATGTGGATTTTCGATTAATTGCACAGCCCTAGTAGAGATGCAGAAATAATGACCTTTAATGTTGACCATCAGACAGTCGGCCAGATGCTTGAGCTCCCACCAGAACGATGTGGGAATCTCAAAATCCATTAGCTCGCTCTTACTCTTTCGGTCCTTCTTGGCTGAAAACACAAACAACTCACATTTAAAACGTAGCAAATCGAAGAACACTTTAAAAACATCATGAAGACAAAGCACAGAAAAGAAGAGCAGAAAATCATCTACAAGCTCAATAGTCCATCAGACCTCCATCACTTTTAAAGTCATTTTAGAAAAACAAAAGGCGTTCTAGGCCAGACTTCAACAGCACTCTAGGTTATAATTGTTAACTACAGGTGTTTACAGGAGGTGGCGCTCTAAGGCCAGCGTTTAGTAGCACACTGAGCTCTAGGCTAGTTTTTTAAAAAATAGTTCGTTTTTAAATATAGATGGTGATCTAGGCTAGAATTTAACAATAGATGCCGCTCCAGGATAGTTTTTAACAATAGATGCCGCTCTAGGCTAGTTTTTTAGAGTAGATGGCGCTCTAGGCTAGTTTTTATCAATAGATGCCGCTTTAGGCTAGATTTTGACAATAGATGCTGCTCTAGGCTAGTTTTTAACAGTAGATGCCGCTCTAGGCTAGTTTTTTAGAGTAGATGGCGCTCTAGGCTAGTTTTTAACAATAGATGCCGCTTTAGGCTAGATTTTGACAATAGATGCTGCTCTAGGCTAGTTTTTAACAGTAGATGGCGCTCTAGGCTAGATTTTAACAATAGATGCCGCTCTAGGCTAGTTTTAATAGCAGATTACGCTCTATGCTAGTGTGTAACATAGAAGGCACTCTAGACTAGTCTTAAACATATATGCTGTTCTAGGCTCTTTTTCAACATATATGGCACTCTAGGCTAGTTTTTAACAATAGATGCCGCTCTAGGCTAGGTATTAACAGTATATGGTGCTCTATGCCTGTTTTTTTAACAGTAGATGGCGCTCTAGGCTAGTTTTTAACAATAGATGCCCCTCTAGGCTAATTTTTAACACTAGATGGTGCTCTAGGCTAGTTTTTAACAGTAGATGCCGCTTTAGGCTAGATTTTGACAATAGATGCTGCTCTAGGCTAGATTTTAACAGTAGATGGCGCTCTAGGCTAGATTTTAACATTAGATGCCGCTCTAGGCTAGTTTTAACAGCAGATGACGCTCTATGCTAGTGTGTAACATAGAAGGCACTCTAGACTAGTCTTAAACATATATGCTGTTCTAGGCTCTTTTTCAACATATATGGCACTCTAGGTTATTTTTTAACAATACATGCCGCTCTAGGCTAGTTTTTAACAGTATATGGTGCTCTATGCTTGTTTTTTTAACAGTAGATGGCGCTCTAGGCTAGTTTTTAACAGTAGATGCCGCTTTAGGCTAGATTTTGACAATAGATGCTGCTCTAGGCTAGTTTTTAACAGTAGATGGCGCTCTAGGCTAGTTTTTAACAGCAGATGACACTCTATGCTTGTGTGTAACATAAAAGGCACTCTAGACTAGTCTTGAACATATATGCTGTTCTAGGCTCTTTTTCAACATATATGGCACTCTAGGCTAGTTTTTAGCAGTATATGGTGCTCTATGCTTGTTTTTTAACAGTAGATGGCGCTCTAGGCTAGTTTTTAACAGTAGATGGCGCTCTAGGCCAGTTTTAACAGCAGATGACGCTCTATGCTTGTGTGTAACATAGAAGGCACTCTAGACTAGTCTTAAACATATATGCTGTTTTAGGCTCTTTTTCAACAAATATGGCCACTCTAGGCTAGTTTTTAACAATAGATGCCGCTCTAGGCTAGTTTTTAACAGTAGATGCCGCTCTAGGCTAGTTTTTAACAGTAGATGGCGCTCTAGGCTAGTTTTTTAGAGTAGATGGAGCTCTAGGCTAGTTTTTAACAATAGATGCTGCTTTAGGCTAGATTTTGACAATAGATGCTGCTCTAGGCTAGTTTTTAACAGTAGATGCCGCTCTAGGCTAGTTTTTAACAGTAGATGCCGCTCTAGGCAAGTTTTTTTAGAGTAGATGGCGCTCTAGACTAGTTTTTAACAATAGATGCTGCTTTAGGCTAGATTTTGACAATAGATGCTGCTCTAGGCTAGTTTTTAACCGTAGATGGTGCTCTAGGCCAGATTTTAACAATAGATGCAGCTCTAGGCTAGTTTTAACAGCAGATTACGCTCTATGCTAGTGTGTAACATAGAAGGCACTCTAGACTAGTCTTAAACAAATATGCTGTTCTAGGCTCTTTTTCAACATATATGGCACTCTAGGCTAGTTTTTAACAATAGATGCCGCTCTAGGCTAGTTAACAGTATATGGTGCTCTATGCTTGTTTTTTTTTAAGTAGATGGCGCTCTAGGCTAGTTTTTAACAGTAGATGCTGCTTTAGGCTAGATTTTGACAATAGATGCTGCTCTAGGCTAGTTTTTAACAGTAGATGGCGCTCTAGGCTAGTTTTTAACAGCAGATGACGCTCTATGCTTGTGTGTAACATAAAAGGCACTCTAGACTAGTCTTGAACATATATGCTGTTCTAGGCTCTTTTTCAACATATATGGCACTCTAGGCTAGTTTTTAACAATAGATGCCGCTCTAGGCTAGTTTTTAACAGTATATGGTGCTCTATGCTTGTTTTTTTAACAGTAGATGGCGCTCTGGGCTAGTTTTTAACAGTAGATGGCGCTCTAGGCTAGTTTTTAACAGTAGATGGCGCTCTAGGCCAGTTTTAACAGCAGATGACGCTCTATGCTTGTGTGTAACATAAAAGGCACTTTAGACTAGTCTTAAACAAATATGCTGTTCTAGGCTCTTTTTCAACATATATGGCACTCTAGGCTAGTTTTTAACAATAGATGCCGCTCTAGGCTAGTTTTTAACAATAGATGCAGCTCTAGGCTAGTTTTAAAAGTATGTGGCACTCTAGGCTAGTTTTTAACAATAGATGCAGCTCTCGGCTAGTTTTTAAAAAGCTAGCAACGCTCTAGGTAGTCATCATCATTCAAATACTCATAGAAAAGTTTTTACATCAGCTGAATCACATTTCTAATTGTCTATGAAGAGCTTTATCTCCACAGCTCTAGATTTGTAAACCATGTATTTGTACAGCAGTATCTGACTCCTGAACAGTCGTGTGTGTATGAGTGAGTGTGTGTGAGAGTGTGTGTGTGTGTGTGTGTGTGTGTGTGTCTGACCGTGCGGAGCTGTGGTTTCTACACTCCGGCATCCACTCAGCACGTGAATCAGCGTCCGCAGCACATGTGAACCGTACGGGTCCGTGCAGAACTCTGTGATTTTCTCTCGTACTGCTCGACTCAAACTCTGAACCTGAGTCTCCAGCATCCCACAATGCTCCTCTTCAGGGTTCTCCTCTGCTGGCGTCTCCTCTTCACACACAAACACAACAGAAGATGTGGAAAAAACATTCAGCTACACTTTCCTCCCCTTTATAAACTGTTCATCAAGAGATCTGAACAACATACTATGGCCCAATCCCAATTTTATTTTCGTACCACTTCCCCTTGGCCCTCGAAACAGAGTGTGAAGGGGAAGGGCCTCAACATTTACCCCTAAGAATTGGGACAGCACTACAGCACCTGCATACGTCATCATAAGTCATCGAGGTGCTTCATATGAGATCAGCCGATGGCGACTGCTGTGGTTATTCCAGTTGGGTTATTATTTGGTATTTATCTTCAGGAAATCCCTGAAGGCATATATTATGTTATCATAATGATCTAATGTGGCTATAAGAGCGTAAATATACTGTGCATTTACAGTGACCATATTCATCATGTAAACACACCAAAACAACATTAACATTATAGCAGACACTGTAAACAGCTCATTCCCAGCCACTAGACTGTTCTGACAGGGGATTCGAGTGTCAGAATGTTGTGGGACTGCTGTACAGGAGTTATGATTATGAGTTATTGAGCTTATTGTAAAATGCGGAAGTGCGGCTGTTTTCGCGATTGTTTTAGAACTTCCGATTCAGTCGCCTATGGGAGAAATGACTAGGAATAATAAACGGCAGAAAACGGTCAAACTACTCGCTCTAATAACAAATGTTTGCATGACTATACAGCCCAAGTAGAATAATATAACAAGGAAATATCAGTCAATGCAACATCAAACAGTGAAACGAGCAGTTTTTAATGTCTAAAAATGAATGGAAGTGAATGACACCGGAAGTCTCGAGCCAAAAAGATTTAAATGGCTGCGCCCGCTGTTCGGCGGAGAATAAGGTGTATAGATTTTAGCCAAATTTAGCGATTCTTATTTTAGCATTTTTTTAAAGGGCACCTATGGTAAAAAATCTACTTTTCAAGCTGTTTGGACAAACATATGTGTATATAGTGTATAGACCATCATATTGGGCTGATATAAACACACCCAGTCCTTTTTTTTCAAATTTAACACCATAAAAACAGTGGACCAATCAGAGCGGTTTTCAGACCGACCGCAAGTTTACGTAGGAAACTGTTGTCTGACGCAGCCGAGGGCAGAGATTAAAGCACGCAGGAAGGTAGGTGGGGAGAACTCGTCTTAAAGGCGCAGTACGACAAAACCACCCCCTGGTGGAAAGGTATAATGAAAAATTTGATGGGTGTTTTGAGCTGAAACTTTACATACACATTCTAGAAACGCAAAACACTTATATTAAATCTGAAAAAAGGGGTAACCTAGGTGCCCTTTAAATCATGATGGTAAAACCTGAACAAGGTTATTAATATATTAAAACTTGTGTTTGTTTTCTTTAAAAAATTAGTAAAATGACAAAAAAATACTAATTTGTGGATCTCCAGACTTCCGGGTGCAGCTATCCTGCTGTTGCGACTGGTGTATTCTGCGAAATTTTCTTACCCCTTGGTTTCGAGTGTGGTCCTGAAAAAAATCTTCGTTTGAAGAGGTATTCACCCCTTCATCTTAGCCCTACACCTTCAAGCTAAAGAGAACTAATGCTGTGTTCACACCAGACACGGAACGCGCGGATAAATCACGCTATTCGCGCATAAATTGCCGCGTGAAAATCTGAGTTTACTCGCTTTATTCACGCGTCAAACCTGCTTCATTAGCGTGTCAAATTCACTTCAGAACAGACGCGGATTCGCGTGATGGGCAGGGCTTCTGTCTGCCTGATTACTCTAGCTTCATAGCTAAATGGCTAACATGGATTTTATGACGAAAATAACAGTGTTTATGTGCTTTATGAAGGGTGAAAAACAGCGCCAATACGTTTAGGGTTGAGTCTGAGTCCACTACATGCTTTCAGAGGTGCATCCAGGTCTGTCAGCTCATAAACTCGTCCAGAAACTGAACCTGGATCACGGAGGATTCCAGCGGTGCTTCTGACTGAGCCCAGCCCAGTTTGATGACTTGTTGTCGGTGTTGCCTGGAGGATTTCCCCCGGGACAACATCAACAGGTTCTACGTCACAATCACGCCCCTACAAGAGCAAGATTCTGATTTGTTAACGCGGCCCGAATGTCCGCTAAAGTTCAGATTTTCGAAATCGAGAGATTTGCGTGAAACGCACGTTAAGCATGTCAAACGCGCAAAATGCTCAATTCGCCCTGCGCCATTTGCGCAATTCGCATCATTCGCGCCGCGCCATTCGCGCGTTTCGCGCCGCAGGATGTCTATTCGCGCGTTTGCATTGACTTAACATGTAAATCACTCGCGCTTGACGGGTGTTCCACGTCTGGTGTGAACGCAGCATAAGACACCCCTACCCCTTCACGGGAACATGCAAAACGAGGGCTAGGGGTAAAGGGAAAGGGCTAAGGGGTAGAATTGGGATTGGGTCATTGGGCCCTATCATATACCCGGCGCAATGAGGTGCAAGGCACGATGCAATTGTTGTTTGCTAGTTTCAGCTTGGCTCAAGAGTCGTTTAGCGCCACACTGTTTAAATAGCAAATGCATTTGCGCTCATATGTGCGCCCATAGGCGTTCTGGTCTAAAAGAGAGGCGTGTTGAGGCGCATTGCTGGTGCTTTGCTATTTTTAAGAACTACAATAGACTGCACAATAGACCAGATCCAGCGAAAGTCCAGCGCAGAGCGCGTTAATGGTGCGCCACGCCTAAACAATGTTAAATACACACAGGATGTACAGCAATACGCAAATATCTTTAAATATGAAAAAAAATGATAAAAATATTACAAAACATATTATTTTCTAGCCTACATAAATATGAACACCACTGCCTCCATGCCTTTTTCATCTCGAGGGGCTTTTTCAGTTTATTTATGACAATTTGCTGTTGTATAATGTTATTATTAGCAGTATTATTGGTTATATGCATATTTATATTTGTTTTATTAAAAACAAGCTTAGATTTGTCCCCTGTCAGGTTTTAGACCATATGGGGCACAGCATGTGTGTTTGTCACGTTTAGCGTGATCAAAACAGAAACAAAAGGTGCGGATCCAAGTGCAGATTTATTTACAGTGAGCATCAAACAGAAAAACAAGGTGTCCAAGAGCAAAGCAACAAAATAACAAACAAACAAAACAAGAAACTATGACAGAATGACTCGAACTAGACTTTAACAGGATACAAGAACAAGAAACAACAACTCGAAATACTAGACTTACTGGATAACTTGACAAGGAAGACAAATGATGCGATGACAAACAGTGGTGGAAGGATAGAATATATAGTCCAGATAATCAACAGAAACGGAGACAGCTGTGAATACAATCAGTGTATGTGTTCCGGTGTATGCGCGTGGTATGTATGGAGTTGTAGTCTTTTTGGGCGCTGTAGTTCATACTCTGAGTCCGTTGAACTACAGCGCCCTCAGGTGGTCACTGACAGTCATGACAGTGTGTTTGAGCACACTTCATTATTATTGTTCATTTATTCGTTTGCTGCAAATTAGAACTGAATTTAGAAATAGTTTTGACACAAATCTTTGCTCTTAACAAATTAAATTAATTATATAGGCTAATGGATGTCTGTGCGTAACACTTTTCCCTATCCACGAGAGTGAAAGTGAAAGTAAAGAATGAGGAGGCTCATTCTCTTATTCTCGCGCTGCAGATGCTCTGTTTAACTGTTTTCTTGCTAGTGAAGTGTTCAGTTTTAACACTTACAAAGTCGTCATGTAAATAGCAAATGCACTATGGTGCGACGCAGCTGACTCTTAAAGGGAATGGGAGATGAGACTCTGATTGGTTTATTCTCAAAACACACCTATAACTCATTAAGAGAATAAGCTCAACCCTGTTAGACCATGGCGCAGAGCAGATTTGAATAAATGAATGAATGAATATATATACAGTAGCTTTTTCATTTTATTTCAGTAAACAAAAACCAATATATGTAGTGTTAGTTTACTAAAATATCTATGGTACCTGTCCAGCGGTGAGCTTGTCTGAGCGCGCTCTCCATCACATGACCTCCGCACTGATCACAGGACACGCCCCTAAACTCTGACCCCGCCTCCCCACCTAGCTCTGACATCATCTCCGCCACCTGACCCGCATCGGCCAATGAGAGCAGCCGCTCCAGAGCCACACTTCCAGTCATGTCCAGAGCCACGAGCCGCGCTTTACCCTTTACCTCCGACAGCACGTTCTCCACAAACAGAGCTGAAACACAGAGACAAATCACAAGTAAACATAAACACCATACAGGGGTTGCACAATAACACTGAAGGCCTGGTGTTAGACTGCAATAGTTGATCAGTCTGGTGTAGCTCAATGCATCATCAGCTGGTGTTGGGAATGACAGACACGAGTCCTGCACAGCAGCCAGAGAGATTCTGAGCCATTCTTCTTCAGAATAGTGTTCAGGTCACTACTGATGCTGCTGGAGGCAAACCTTTCCTGACTCGCTCCTCCAAAACAGCCCAAAATGCTCAATAATGTTTGAATCTGGGTACTGTGCAGGCCATGAGAGATGTTAAGCTTCACTTTCATCTTCATCAAACCGCTCTGACTTCAGTTCTGCTGTGTATATGGCTGCATTATCATCCTGATACACAAAACCTTATTCAGGATGCACTGTTTGACCCATTGGGTCACAACATGGTCCTCCAGAATGGTTGGGTAGTCCTTGGCAGTAACCCAGCTCTCATCTAGCACCAGTATTGGGCATAGGGCATGCCATGATATTGAACCCAAACCATCACTGATCCCCCCATGCTTCACTCTGGGCATCAGCAGTCTGGGTGGGAGGCTTCTTTGAGGCTTCTCCACACCGTAACTCTCCCGGATGTGGGAAAGACAGTGAAGGAGGACTCATCAGAGGACAAGACATGTTCCCTATTGTCCACAGCACCAGATTTTCCACTGCTGTCAACATTGAAATCAGCATTTGTCATTGTTAAAAGTGAGGAAAGATTTGTCTACAGCAGCCAGCCATGTATATTAGCCGCATTTCCACTGTCAGGCCAGTGTGAGCCAGGGCTTTTATCGGGCCGGGCCAATCGTCCGGGAGATGAGTAATGAGGCCAAAATCATGTCGCGTTTCCACTGTTAGGCTAATAGCTTGCAGCGCGTCACGCAAACCCCGCCCCCAGAACGACCCCCGAGTCAAACGTCACACAACCCGCCCACTTCAGCGGGAATCAGGCAGATAAAGCACACCATAGAATCATCACGAAACGAAACCATTAAAATTAAGACAACCAAAACAAAAAAACGACACGTTACTGTACAGCAGTACATTATGGCCGTTTCCATTTAGTGGTACGGTTTGGTTTGGTTTGGTACGCTTTTATGGCCGTTTCCACTGTCAA
Source organism: Danio rerio (assembly GCF_049306965.1). Classification (NCBI taxonomy): domain Eukaryota; kingdom Metazoa; phylum Chordata; class Actinopteri; order Cypriniformes; family Danionidae; genus Danio; species Danio rerio. The sequence continues at coordinate 62,311,062 of NC_133177.1, forward strand.
AAGGCGTACCGAACCAAACCATATCACTTTTTCGGGACCCTTTCGAAAGGGTCCCAAACTGCAGAAAGGGTCCCAAAAGGTGGAGCTACACGCGCAGCTGAACGCTATTGGTTTACAGAGATACGTCATTCGTAGACTCAAGCCAGAATGTAAACAAAGGACCCGCCATGTTTGAAATACACAGCGAGAGATTACAGCGGAATTATAAATACATATGCAGCCATGGTCGATCCTGCAAACAAACCCTGTCGTCGTCATGATAAACAGCCACAAAGCCATGGAGAAGAGCATTTCACCCTGAGCCGCGTAGTTTTTAACGAGCCAGTCTGACGCCCGAGTGGTTTCGCTTTCTTTCTTGTGCTCGCCGCGCGTCTCTATCTGAAATAACAAACTTCTTGATCTGATAATAATAACATGCACTCGATTATTGACAAACTTTGGAAACCCGATCCTGTGAGAAGCTGACAAACGCGAGAGACACATTCAGAAAGAAAAGGACAAACGCGAGAGTGGAGCGCGGGAGAAAAGGTGAAGCCAAGGAGCACGTTATTTCTTCAGCAAACGTGAACAAACTGCCTTGCTTTAATCTTTATTATCACCTTTTGGACTAATATGAACTGGGAATGATGGAGTGACTGTCTAACAGAGGCTTCATGTGCTGCTGAAGATTACAGACACAGATGAGAGGTTTACTCTGACTGTAGGCTATACTTTGTGTTGTTTTGAACCTAATTAACGATGAAATGTCTGCTTTGTGTAGTTCTTCTGTAGTTGGTAACATATCGGAGACTGTAAGGGTCTGTATGTGTTCATATATGTTCATTTATTTATTTATTTAATATAATTATTGACGTTACAGTAGGCTATTTCGCACCGTCATTGATCTGCAGTTATAATCAACTCCTGTTTATAGAAAAGTTAGTAATAAACATTTAAACACAAGTATTTATGTGTGTAAAGCATCTGTTTTGTGAGAAGTGCTTCTCATATGATATGTGAGCGACCTGTGCAGCTTTACTGTAGACATTTTCTCAAGCGAAAAAGACGTCGACTGAGACTTTGTCATACACCACGCCCACCAAAAGGGTACCCTTGGTAGTGGAAACGCAAGCCTGATAAAGGTGACCCGTACCGACCCGAACCGTACCGTACTGTACCAGTCAGTGGAAATGAGCCATTATATGTCTATACGCACTGACCTGTGTATTACCATTCATTACATTTGTTTACTCACCGACCGACACTGTTGGCATTGTGCATGGAGTGCTCTCGCCACTAACGGAGGGACCCAGCACAGTGAGCGCACCATCCATAATATAAAGCCACAGCAATTCTCCGTTATAACTAGGTATGAAATGTATTTGATAACATCCTTGTTTTGATAGACGTTGTGTTGAGTGTTTCAGCATAAGAGCGAGCAGCCTAGTAAAATATAGCCATATTAGTTGCGCTCAGCAGCTATTCACTAAAGCTCTACATTTAAAGTTTCATTTATAAATTAGACCACGTCATATAAAAACATAAACACTTGTTTGAGGATATAGAACACATTTTGTGTTTGGACTTTCCCCCGATGCGTTTAAAGCTGCGCTGTGCAGAACTGGGTGACAGAAAAAAGTAGGTTAGTTTCTGCTTTCACTCACCCAATATTGCTCCGTTTGCACGATTTGATTAACATCATCATATCCAAATACTTTATAAATAATATTTCAAACCTTCTCTGGTGTTTATTGTTTTTAGAGAATATCTAAAATCTTTTTTTCAGAGAAGCCTTTGTAAAATGAAAGTTATGTGGCTTTAAAACGAACAGTTTGATTTATGTATTGTATATAGGCTACCTACATTGTTCTAGCTAGCTTTTGTTTATTTTCTATTGGTTTATTTATTTAATGCGATTTTAATATATCTGATATTTGTAATTCTTTAAATTATATTTCAATACAGCTTAGGCTATTTTATCAAGACATGACACTATATTGTTTAAAGGCTACGGAAGTGGGCACGTAATTTGTTAAGTTTTATGTCTTTCTGTTGTATTCATGTTGTGTGTTATCTTCAGAATAAAAAAAAAAATCTAAAAAAAAAGCCGCACAGCATCAACACAGATGTAAAGGGAGCGTTCTTTTTCTCAGTCTCACACACACATACAGGCATCTAAACGTACACAAATACACCTTTTAAACTTGACAATAACTCTCGAAAACCTTTATGCTGCGTTCACACCAGACGTGGAACACCCGTCAAGCACGAGCGATTTACATGTTAAGTCAATGCAAACGCGCGAATAGACATCCTGCGGTGCGATACGCACGAATGGCGTGGCGAGAATGACGCGAATTACACGAATGGCGCAGGGCGAATTGAGCGTTTGATGCGCTTAATGTGCGTTTCACGCGAATCTCTCGAGTTCGAAAATCTGAACTTCAACAGACATTCGCGCCGTTTTAACCAATCAGAAGCTTGCTCTTGCGGGGGCTTGATTGTGACGTAGAACCTGTTGTTGGAGTCCGGGGGGAAATCCTCTAGGCGACACCGACAACAAGTCATCAAACTGGGCTGGGCTCAGTCAGAAGCATCGTTGAAAGTCTCCATTATCCAGGTTCAGTTTCTGGACGAGTTTATGAGCTCACACAGCTGGATGCACCTCTGAAAGCATGTAGTGGACTCAGACACGGCCCTAAACGTATCGACGCTGTTTTTCAGCCTTCATAAAGCACATAAACACTGTTATTTTCTTCATAAAATCCATGTTAGCCATTTAGCAATGAAGCTAGAGTCACCGGGCAGACAGAAGCCCTGCCCATCACACGAATCCGCGTCTGTTCTGAAGTGAATTTGACGCACGAATGAAGCGGGTAACCTCAAATGTTCACGCGGCAATTTACACGCGAATAGCGCGATTTATCCACGCGTTCCGCGTCTGGTGTGAACACAGCATTACTGTGTGCTGTGTCTTTAATATGGTGTAAAGATTATTATGCGTTATTGAAACATCAAGGAGAACGCAGCAATGTCACTATAAATTTAAAATATACTTTATTATTTTATGCAACAACCTCACATTTATAAGGGAAACATAAGGGTGATCATAAGGGTCATAAACAGAACATAAGGGTCAAAAAGACCCCATAAGGCTAGATGTTTTCTTTCCCTTATTCATTTGTTTATTTGGTGCATGTATTCATGTGCGATCGGAAAACTGTGCCTCTCCTTTCACTCCGCCCCGAAGCCCCAGCTGGCCCTCTTTGGCACAGGGTATTCGGCGGGCTGAAAAAGGCTGGCCGCTGGCCCCAAGAAAGCCCCGATTTGGCCTGATTAGGCCCCGGAATTGACAGTGGAAACGCGACTGGCCTTGGCTTGCTCGCTTTAAGCGCGATAGTAGAAACGCGGCTAATGTCATCATCTATTGACCCAACCCTAAACCCAAACCCATCATCTCAGTATGTCTAATCACTCAGTGTAGGTTCTGCTGATATTCTGTTGTATCTGTGTGTGTACAGACTCATCAGTGTATGATCAGGTTGAGTTATTGATCATCATCATCACCTTTCTCCTCTGGATCTGTGAATCCCTCATTGAGTCTCTCCGTGACGCGTCTGAAGTATCCCACTGTAGTGCCGTCCAGACGCTCTCGCTTCAGCTGACCCGCCCCGCTGGAGGCCTGCTGGGGGCGCTTACGAGCCCTCTGATCATTCTTACTGCTCCTCTGACCTCCTGCAGCCTGCATCTTCTCCAACATCACCTTAACACACACATCAGCAGAGATAAAGATAGACATGTGAACATTTCATATTACATACACACGCTTATAACCCGAATATATGTGAAAGACACTAGTCAGGTTTTATTTTAGAGAGTAGGCGTGAGGTTCAGCTTAATCTTCTGTCTGATTCAGGCTCAACTTGTCACAGCAACACTGACTGACAGTATTTACACAGCGGAGGCACAGCGCATGCTAGTAGAGACGTGACGCTTTTCCTGGTGACGTGGAGTCAAACCGCGAATCACAGCACATTATGTTAGCTGACCAATCAGAGCCTCTTGAGGATGGGGTTTTCAGAGAAACCAGTTTTTAATGTTAGCAGAGTAGATGTACAGTTGAAAACAGAAGTTTACATCCACTGCATAAGAGGGCACATGACCATTTAAACAAGTCAGCTGTTAATGTGACTAAACTTTTCCTCTTTTAGGTAAGTGAGGATGATCACTTGTGTTATTGTTCTGCTTAATGGCAGAATAATGAGATATTGTTGGAGGAATTGTTGTAACTCTTGTTGAAGGTCAAGTTTACACACAATCAGATTATTCTGCCTCTGGAAAAGCTCAGATGATGATGTCAGGGTTTTGGAAGTTTCTGATTGGCTAATTGACAACATTTGAGTTAATGTGAGGCACAACTGTAGAATAGTGTTGAAGGAAAAGCTCAAACACACTGCTTCCTTGTGTGACAACATGGGAAATAAACAAGCCAGAATCAACAACAAAGCCAGATTACCATTAGCTGAATGACACTGGGAACAGACTGATGTGTGGAGACATGTCCTGTGCTCTGATGGAGCTGAGATTGAACTGTTTGGCCATAATGAGCAGCGTTACATCTGGAGGACAAAGGGGAAAGAACACAAGCCTAGAACACCATCCCAACTGTGCAGTATGGGGGCGGCAGCATCATGTTGTGGGGCTGTTCTGCTGCAGGAGGGACTGGTCCACTTCACAGCATAGATGGCATCATGAAGAAAGAACATTATGGAGAAATACTGAAGCAACATCTCAACACATCAGCCAGGACATTACAACCTGGCCACAAATGGCTCTTCCAGACAGACCATGACCCTAAACACACTGCCAAATAAGTTCAAATGTGCTTTAAGGACAACAGAGGGAATGTTTTGGAGTGGCCATCACAAAGCCCTGATGTCAATCCTATAGAACATTTGTGGGCAGAGTTGAAAAAGCTTGTGCGAGCAAGACAGCCTACAAATCTGACTCAGTTACAGCAATTCTGCAGGAGGAATGGGCCAAAACTCCTGCAAACTATTGTGAGAAGCTTGTGGAAGGAGACCCAAAACATTTGACCAAATTTATACAGTTTAAAAGCAAAGCTAAAAAATACCAAGGAAATGTGTGTAAACTTTTCACTGTCTAGAAATTAATAAATAACTCTCTCATTATTCTGGCATTCAGCAAATGTAAATCATTTAGACAACCCTAACAGACCTAAAACAGTAAACCTTTAGTGTGATTTACCATCAGACATTCTTTAAAACAGGGTTATGTTCATGTTTTAGAGTAAATGTAAACTTCTGCTTTCAACTGTATATAATCAAAGTAAAATATACTAACAAAATAATCAGATTTTCTACAAATGAAGCATGAGCACACATTGCTTTGCATCTTATAAACTCAACCAAGCCTTAAAAATACCATCTGGACCACTACTTTTAAAACACAAATGCCCCAAAAATATGTTTATTTCACTATAAAAAAACATGGATAATTTATATTTTTACTAATAACCAGATACTAAAATGCTATACTCATGACAAATGTCCATACAACACACCAAGTAATCATGCTATTTTAATAAATACTAAATTAAACTGTAATGATATGGTATTTTGAATTATATCTTCATTTATTAACAGCATTCAAGACAAGTATGTCATAAGTAAATTAAATAACCTAAAAACAAAAACAATGTCTTAATTTACTTTTTCAGCATAACATAGTACTGTACACTAACCGGCCACTTTATTAGGTATACCTAGCTAGTACCAGGTTGGACCCCTTTTTGTCTTCAGAACTGCTTTAATAATTCAGATTCAGCAAGCTACTGGAAATATTCCTTAGAGATTTTGCTCCATATTGTCATGATAGCATCACACAGTTGCTGCAGATTTGTCGGCTGCACATACATGATGCCAATCTCCCGTTCCACCACATCCCAAAGCTGCTCTATTGGATTGAGCTCTGGTGACTGTGGAGGCCATTTGAGTACAGTGAACTCATCGTCATGTTCACCAGTCTGAGATGATTGAGCTTTATGACATGCTGCGTTATCCTGCTGGAAGTAGCCATCAGAAGATGGAGACACTGTGCTCATAAAGGGATGGACATGGTCAGCAGCAATACTCAGGTAGGCTGTGGCGTTGATGCTCAATTGGTACTAATGGACCCAAAGAAAATCTCCCCCACACCATTACACCACCACCACCAGCCTGAACCGCTGATACAAGGCAGGATGATCCATGCTTTCATGCTGTTGAGGCCAAATTCTGACCCGAGCATCAGAATGTGTCAGCAGAAATGGAGACTCATCAGAGCAGCAACGTTTCTCCAATCTTCTATTGTCCAGTTTTGGTGAGTCTGTGTGAATTGTAGCCTCAGTTTCCTGTTCTTAGCTGACAGGAGCGGCACCCGGTGTGCTCTTCTGCTGCTGTAGCCCATCCGCCTCAAGGTTGGACGTGTTGTGTGTTCAGAGATGCTCTTCTGCAGAGCTCGGTTGTAGCGAGTGCTTATTTGAGTTACTGTTGCCTTTCTATCAGCTGGAACCAGTCTGGCCATTTTCCTCTGACCTCTGACCTCATCAACAAGGCATTTGCGCCCACAGAACTGCCGCTCACTGGATATTTCCTCTTTGTCGGAGCATTCTCTGTAAAGCCTAGAGATGGTTGTGCGTGAAAATCCCGGTAGATCAGCAGTTTCTGAAATACTCACAGCAGCCCGTCTGTCAGCAACAACCATGCCACGTTCAAAGTCTCTTAAATCCCCTTTCTTCCCCATTCTGATGCTCACTCTGACCTGCAGCAGATCCTCTTGCTCATGTCTACATGCATAAATGCAGCGAGTTGCTGCCCTGTGACTGGCTGATTAGAAATTTGCGTTAATAAGCAGTTGGACTTGTGTACCTAATAAAGTGGCCGGTGACTGTGTGTTAACAGTGAAATAATTCCGCGATTATAATAACAGTTAAGGGTTGTATTATAAAAATTACAGTAAGATTGTTAAACCATAGAAATGCGTCAAAATATGTTCATTTTTCACTATAATAAAAACACAGTATAATTAACTAAGATATAACAAATATTTATATTCTATGAGATACAAACATAAACAATTGTAAAACTATGCAAAACACAGCAGTAACACGAAGTAATCATGGCATTTTAATAATCACTATATATTAAACTGTAATGATTCTGTGGTGTTTTCACGGTATTTCGAAGAATATCAGTACTTGTACGACAATCCTGTTACAGCAAATAAAACACGTAAAAACACTATAGAAATTAGCTCGATCAACTGTTATACATATTATAACGATATACAACGTGATTAACACATAAAATAGTTTATTAATCATTCGGAATTTACCAGTCTGCCTCAGGTCTGCTTCTGCTCACATGTGTACAGCAGTAGCCGACGCAGCGTGATGACGTAGAGCGACATGTAGCGCCACTTCGCAAACAAAAGTCCTCAATATTCTTGAACATAGTTTGTACATATTTACAATGAAAAAAAAAAATAAAAAAAATAAAGTCCTCTCTTTTTTTCTTTGCGTTTATTTCTATGTTATTTTCATTGTTAAGGACAATATTTTTGCCTATTTGATATTTTATATACTTTTATATTGTATACAATGGACATAATAAAAACAAGCATATATATATATATATCTTATTTTTTTTTCTTTTCAGCTAAGTCCCTTTATTAATCAGGGGTCACCACAGTGGAATGAACCGCTAACTTATCCAGCATATGTTTTACACAGCCCTTCCAGCTGCAACCCATCTCTGGGAAACATCCATACACACTCATTCCCACACACACTCGTACACTACAGACAATTTAGCCTACCCAATTCCTCTGTACCGCATGTGCTTGGACTGTGGGGGAAACCGGAGCTCCGGAAACTCATGCGGAGAACATGCAAACTCCACACAGAAACACCAACTGACCCAGCTGAGGCTCGAACCAGAGACCTTCTTGCTGTGAAGTGACAGCTCTACCCACTGTGCCACCGCACTGCCAGCTTGACTTTCAGTCCCAGCAAATCAAAACATTTCTTATTTTCACAAATTGTCATTCTGAAGAGTTGTTTTTAATGAAGAAATGTTAATGACAATGTGTTTTATTTGGAAAATACATAAATAATAAAGAAACTGAGTTTATTTCTGCTGCACTGTAAAACCCAGCAGTCCACTTCATCAACTGAAATAAGTGTAGTGAACTCAAAATGTACTGAAAGTTCATTCTACTCATTTGAAAAGAGTTTTGAACTCAGTGTTGAAGGTAATGAGTTCATTATATACCTCATTACTTCTACTTAAATTAATTAATTTCACAGTACTCATATAGTTTAACTCAAATGGTTTGTAGCAATCGCTTTCCTCAAAGGGTTTGAGCTGCCTTAACTTATTGGGTTTTACAGTACTCAGTTAATTTGAGTTCTCTTCATTTATTGGGCTTTACTGTGCTCAAATGGCTTCATTTACTCAAATGGATTAAGTTCACAGCACTCATTAGGATTAGTTTTTGAACTTAAATGGTTTGTTGCAATCGGTTACCTCAAACTGTTTGAGTTACCTTAACTATTTGGGTTTTACAGTGCATGTGTAATGTGTACAGTGCACTGTGTAACCATTGTACTCTAATAAGAAAATCCTGGGAAATACACATATTTTCAGAAAAGATGGGGAATGTTATGGGCTCACTGTCCACATGGCTGAGTTTATATTGAATTTTCAACTTATATTGAATTTCTTTTCCAATATGGAGCTAATAAATCGAGTTTAGATTAATAAAAAATAATAAATAAATATATATTACAGTCTGTTTAAAATTGTTGTATAATCTTTAAATAGGAAATTTGTAATTATTCTGTAACTATTTTAACTATTTCCCCTCTGGAAATGTATTTAACTAAACCATATAACTGAAGCTTAACTTCGAACGGCATAAAAATGTTTATATTAATTTTAAGTTTAATGAAGTGAATTCAGTATTGACAGGATTAAGCTTGACTTTCAATCACAATTAATCAAACCATTTCTTATTTTTGCAAACTGTCATTTAGAAAAATTAGAGAAATGTTGTAAATGACGATGTGTTTTATTAAAAATTGTAAAAATGCAAAAATGATAGAGAAACTGAGATTATTTTTTCTATAACTGTGTAACCTATAATAAGTAAATACCAGGAAGTTTCAGGAAAGTTTCTAGAATCTTCCCTAAATGTGAAGAATGTTATGGGTGTACTGTCAACAAGGCCGAGTTTATATTGAATTTACAACTTTATTTTCTAATATGGAGCAAATGAATCGAGTTTAGTAAAAAAAAAAAAAAACACAAAAATAAATAAATAAATATGGTGACGCAGTGGCGCAAAAGGTAGTGCTGTTGCCTAACAGCAAGAAGGTCGCTGGGTCGCTAGTTTGAGCCTCGGCTGGGACAGTTGGCGTTTTTGTGTGGAGTTTGCATGTTTTCCCTGCGTTCACGTGGATTTCCTCTGGGTGCTCTAAAAACATCTGCTGCGTAAAAACGTGCTGGATAAGTTGGCGGTTCATTCCGCTGTGGCGACAAGGATTAATAAAGAGACTAAGCCAAAAATAAAATGAATGAATGAATAAATGGAGTTTAGTTAAAAAAAAACGTAAAAAAAAAAATAAATAAATAAATATATATATATATATATATATATATATATATATATATATATATATATATATATATATATATATATATATATATATATATATATATTACAGCCTGTTTGAAATTGTTGGGAAATTATTGTATAGTATTTATGTTGGAAATTTGTAATTATTTTTAACTATTTAAAGTATTTCTGCTCTGGAAATGTAAATAAGCTAAACTTAAAACTGCATAAACAATATTTATATTAAGTTTAAGTTCAAATAAATTAATTCAGTATTGACTGGAATAAGCTTGACTTTCAATCACAACTAATCCTTATTTTCCCAAACTGTTTATTTTGAAGAATTGTTTTAAAGAAATGTTGTCAATGTCGATGTGTTTTATTCTGAAAATACATAAATAAAAGAGAAACTGAGGTTATTTTTCATTTATATTTGTGTTAGACTCTATAAAAAGCAAATCCTGGGAAATACGCATATTTACAGAAAAGTTTCTAGAATCTTCGTTAAATGTGAAGAATGTTATGGGTTCACTGTCCACGAGACCGAGCTAATATTGAATTTACAATTTATATTGAATTTCTTTTCCAATATGGAGCTAATAAATCGAGTTTAGTTAAAAAAAAACGTAAAAGCCCTGGTTCCAGCAGAGTGTGAGCGAGAGCAGCAGCCCGCCCCGCGCGCGCGCCTGTGACTCAGTGAAGGGTTTCGGATTGACCGCGCTGTTCTTCAGCTGCTCTCCGGAACCGAGCGTCTCTTCGCGGCCCGAATATGTCCAAACTGGAGCAAATTCTCGTCCTAGATCCTCCGAATGACCTGAAATTCAAAGGTAAGAGAGCTGCGCTAACGTTGCAGTTTTTTTTCGGTAAGATGTAAGCGGGTTTATCGCGTCATAATTCATCAAGGCGGTGTAGGCCGCGGCTGATCACCGAGCTCGAGTGACTGACAGACGGGTGCTGCTGTTCGCGAGTCCCGGTGACTTAACACGCCTCTTAACGACAGCACAGACGCGATGCGAACCCGATGTTCGCTGCTGTTCGTGTGGTTTGTTTAATTTGCACTGACAGGTCATTTTTAGGGGTAAATAACTTAAAATGCAGGTGCTTACGTGGATGCGTTTATTCAAGAAAAAGAGCTTACGTTAAAGTACATTACTGGTGACACCGCGCTGTTTTGATAGGGTATGACATATTTTGCGCTGGAGTACTTTCAGATACGTTTCATTAATGTGAATTTAATTAAACTTTATGTTTTTGGGTATGTAACGTTGCCACAATACTTCCATTTGAGTTGTGAATGAATTACTTTATTAAGGTGTGTATCGATATATCACAGTTGTACCATCTAATATCACCTCCTTTAATGTATCTATCACTTCACTGTGTTATATAATACTATTGTTGTGTGTTTGTGTGAGTGTGTGTGTGTGGGGCTGCCATGATTTTTTTTGGACATGTTATTCTTAGAAATACATTAGAGTAGCTGGGGTTTTGTAGACTGTGCCAGATATGTTTTTAATAATACAGTGTGCTTGTTTGAGTGTCCTAAAACTCAAATAAGAGGACTCTATGTATGTAGTTTCTTATATAAAAACTGTGAAAAATATATCTAAAATAGTAATATTTAGAACTATTGCTAATTTTAAACACTAAATGTAAAATGCATTTAAACTTTAGCAAATAATTTTATCAAAAGTGACTAAAATTATTTATGAAACTACTGGCTCATTAAATATGATAAAATATAATAATATTTTTGGTCACATTGCAATTTCTTTTACGCCCCATTCACATCAGCATCAACACGTCAGCGTCAACAATTTCCATTAATTTTGAATAGGTGACGTCAGGTGTTGCCGAACTGCATTGTGGATCCGTCAGCGGCGCTTCAGTGGCGTTGCTCGCTGCAGAAGTTGGGACTTCCTCAACTTTTCAAGTGCCGATGGAAGCGTCAGCCAATCAAATTGCTGTATGCAAATACACCAACTCAGACAGTAGCCGATTGCTGACTAATTTCATTGGCTGACGCTGCTATGACAATCGCGTCAGCCCCAACTTTAGACACACCCAAGCACTGATGCTGAAGCCCTGTTTGAATGCGCTGTTAGACTCATTTACTAAACCTAATTAATTGTAGGGATGCTCCGATCAGGATTTTTGCAGCAGATACCGAGTAACGATTCCTTGTCATGGTGATCGGCCGAGACTGGGTACTGATTCTGATTCTTCAAGTTTTAAATAACTTTGCATAAGCACAATTTCCCTTTAGGTATGAGATCTCGCCTTACGTAAGATAATAAATTCAGGATGTTTGCATACATGTAATGGTCATAAGCAGCTTTACAAAAATAAAATAGATAAAACATATTAAAAAATGGTAAGAAATATAATGCAATTTGGAAACATTGCTCATGTGTTGTAGCTCTGCTGATGCATAACCTGGATACATCTTCCTCTGCTTGTAATCTTGTAAACAAATACTTGCAATCGGTACATCAACGAGTACCGATCGAGCCATGAAATGTGATTATCGGCCGATCTTTGGCCAATCGATCAGAGCATCCCCAATTATGTCATTTATAGTCAGTCATTTTAATTTTATTAGTCTTGGTTTAATTATGTTTTTATTTTTATCAAATTATTTTTATTAACTTCGTATTTTATATTCAAATCAATTTTAATATATTGTGCATTTATTTAAAACAAACTTTAATAATATAAGTTTTAATCCTGTTATTTATAATTAAATAAAAAATTTAATATTTTTAATATTTAATCTAATTATTATTGATTAAAACATTTAACTTGTCTATTAAATAAATTTATTTAATTAATTTATTAATGATTGGTTTTAATCCTGATCAGCTAATTCTATAAAATAATAATAGTGTTATTCAATCAAATTCAGTGGTATTTTTTATTTATTTATTTATTTTTTGTTATTTAAAATATTTAATTTTTGTTTATTATTATTATTATTATTATTATTATTATTATTATTATTATCATTATTATTATTTAGCAGTTTTACTTTATGTTAAGCTGCTTTAACACAATCTACACTGTAAAAAGTGCTGTATTGAAGTAAAAATGAATTAAATTGAACTGTTGAATTGACTTTAATGTAGTATGAAAATCACATTCCTTGATTGGCTTGTGTTTGTTTCCTGAGGGCGGCGTCCTGGTTAAATAAGTAACTAATGCTGTGATTCCACCAGTGCTTTTTACCTGCATATTTTAGGAGTGTTTTATAACACCGCTCGCACTCGCTCACTGATTTACTTATTAATTATTGTTTTGAAGCTCTGAAATAGGAACAGATGCTGCCGGAGTGTCAGCTCATCCAAAAGTCAGTGTAGTACTGAAATATACCCGGCTGTATTTTTGTGATTGTGAAAGGGCTGGATGTTGTAAAGTGGCCGTGAGAAATGTTTTCATATGAGCTGAAGAGAGATTCAGCTGTCTGCAGTGGTCTGTATTTGTTGTTCAGTGTTTCTGTAGAAATGAGTGTTGTGTGAGATTGATATATATCGACTTTGCAACTATCTAATACTAATTATGGGGGGCATGGTGGCTTAGTGGTTAGCACTGTAGCCTCACAGCAAGAAGGTCAGTGGTTCGAGTCCCGGCTGGGTCAGTTGGCGTTTCTGTGTGGAGTTTGCATGTTCTCCACGTGTTGGCATGGGTTTCCTCCGGGTGCTCCGCTTTCCCCCACAGTCCAAACACGTGCGCTATAGGGGAACTGATGAACTAAATTTGCCCTAGTGTATGAGTGTGTGTGGGTGTTTCCCAGTACTGGGTTGCAGCTGGAAGGGCATCCAATGTGTAAAACATGCTGGAATAGTTGGCGGTTTATTTTACTGTGGCAACCCCTGTTGAATAAAGGTTCTAAACTGAAGGACAATGAATATATAATAATAATTATCAGTGTTTTTTGTGCCCGATAACAAGAGCCAGACTGAATCTGTGGATATATTCATGCTATTTCTGCTGAGAATTTTGTAAAAAAAAAAAAAAAAACTGTGGATTCATGCAGAATAATTTTAGGAGTATCACAACAACAAAAAAACTTAATATATGAAATAAAATTTTTTTTTTTTTTTTTAACTTTTTTAAAAATGTTTACAATGCAAATCCAATTAGATCCACTTATTTGGTAAGCAAAGCAAGTCTCTTAAATAAAATATCTACTAAAATACAGAAAATATTACTTTACAAACTCTATAAATCTTATGAAGATATAAACATTTTAATATTACTATTATTATATCACACAATAGTACTAAAATTAATTTAAAATCTGAGTAAATCTAAATTTATACAAGTACATAGACCTAATGATGGGTTAAAAATCTGCGGATTTCTGCGTGCATGTATACCATGTGGGCCAACCGATAATCAATATTTGTGTGCAAAATAATATATGAACAAACCATTTTTATTAATAACACCTGCCATCTTGCATTAGTGCTGCACAATGTTGGAAAAAAAAAACTCGCATTTAATATTTCTGCAATAAATATTGTGATATTGAGTATACTTTGACCAGATGAAGTGAATGGCTCCGTTTGGAAAGACTTTTTGATTCTAGATTGATCTGGATGATTTTGTAAGGGAGTGTGCCTCAATAAAATATAATAAACCACAAGCATTGCTTAAATACAATAGAGCAGTGATACAAAGTAAATAGTTAATTTTTAGTTAATTTTGTACCCTCTTCCAGTTTAATCTATCTCTGAGGACAAAAGCGTTTAGGACTGAAGCATTTTCTGAGCATCAATAAAAGCATTAATTTAGCATTTAGTGAACGCTTGTGTGCTGTTGGGTCATTTTCATCCACTCTGGGCTGATTTTGGGTCTTCATTTGGCCACAACTTTCTCTGTTTCAGCTAAAAGAATTGTTTTTGGTTGCAAATCTTATTTTGACACATATTTTGGGAAAATGCTTTGAAAATTTTCAAAACTCAACAATGCACTGGGTATTTTGACTCCCCCTTGGATGATGTTGGTGTCTGTTTTTGCCTCATTGACTTCCATTATAATCACATTTATTGATTGCAAAGTCATGACAGCATATCAGGGCTTAACAATAAGGACTGCCCACTGGCCCATGGCCAGCGTGCAAGACACTTGGGACTAGGGATGCTCATTTCGGTTAATTTTGCTAACCGACAACCGCCGCTCATTAATCGGTTATTAACGGTTAACTGGTCAGATTACTATAAATTTTATATTAAACAAATTGACGGGTCTATTTTGTGTCTGACACATTAAATATTGCATTTTAAAATACTGATTTATTTTTGTATGCTAGCATATTAATAATAGAACAATACAACAGAGCATCTTCACGCACCTGCAGTGTTTAGCACAGAAGAGCAGAATAAAATGAATAAAATAAATAAAATAAATAGGACTGCCCTAAATTATTTTCCACGTAAATAATTAATTTATATTACAAAACGAAAACACTGACTGATTATTTTTTATTACCGGCATAGGCTGTTTTTTTCCAATTATATTTTTGTCTTCCGTCAAATAAAATAGCAGACTTCCTCAAATCGCTCGCTCCACGGAAAATATGCATTTATTTAATGCCCCGCTGTTATTATTATAATCACAAAACCTTTTACATTTTAATAGAAATCATTATTTTAAAGATTATGTCTTGCTATATGGTTTCCTCTCTCCATCGCGGCTCAAGTGCGCGTGCTGCGTGATGAAAAGACAACAACGCACGCATATGTAGACTTTTGTAAACAGTTTTGTTGTTTAAATATGATATTGCATTAATGTGCATGCATGCTTTATAAGCTGTAAAATAAAAGGTAAAGCCTGTTTGTTGCGTTTATGATGCAGATCCAGGTCAACATCAGTGCTGGTTTAGCATCAACACGTCCGTATCAAACAGCAATATTCTTCTTCCATTTTGCTTCTTTGGCAAATGTGTCTGTAGGCACGGGTTATACGTTATCGTCCCGCAAGTTAAATATGTCTTGCAGTTGAACAAGAGGCCGAAAACAAGGCGCACCTCACTGCCTTTATGTTGACAAGGAAAAAAGAAGAGAAGAAGCGCGGTCCTCTTATGAAATGACTGAATCAGCTGGGTATCGATTGTGCAAAAGTGTTGCTGTATATGTTGTTACAATTGTAATATTTAATAATATCATGATATTCAAGATTTGTACATTCATACAGCTCTGGATAACTTAAAACAGCGATTAGACCTTCAGAGCGGCAATAATGCGTCCTGAATTAAAGTGAAACGGCTATAAACTCCAGCAAGATAGAGTGATTATATGCAGAGTCATACTTTATCTATGAATAAAGTAAAACTATAGAAACTGTGTTCATCTTAACTGAAAGCTTCTGCGTGTTTGCTGGCCTCACGCATCACGCACCTGTCAGTCAGTCAGCACGTAACCCCAAAGGATTAAACAGATAGCGCAGAGCACTATACGGTTACAGAAAAGTTTGCGCTGTTATAATCCACTTACCTTTTAATAAGTTTTGATGCGATTATAATCCGCTATTAAACACAACAACAATAACTGAATGTTTTGAATGGGTAATGTAGCCGTGGCGGGATGCATTTTAGTCCCCGCCATGGAAGAATGAGTGTAGCGGAAACCAAGCTCTTTAAAAGTTCTCTGTAGTTGTCTTGACAACACAAACTGCTGCTCTGGGATGAGCCGCGTGCAAAAGATGCCCCTCTTAACGCAAAGGCGCATTCAATCGGCCCCTTATGCAGCCAAACTAAAAATATATATAATAATAATTTTAATCGTTTAACTGACAGCATTAATCGGTTACAAACGCACCCTTTTGGTTAACGGTTAATCGATTATTTTGAGCATCCCTACTTGGGACAGTATACAAAATGGTCACTGTTACTAAAGTTTAATTTGGCTGCGACTGTTTGTCAATTGCGTGCTTTCATGCCTAGATGTTAGTTTTGAAGCCCATCTCGGTAAGCGCAGTTCATGGCATATGTGAATCCTGAAATCGTGCTTGAGTCCGCGCCAAATCAATCGGTCTACGATTGCCAGAATGAGGTGGTCTTGGCTCGATTGAGCGGATCGATTGTAGTGAAACAAAACGATCCAACGAACCAGCCTATATCACAGTGTATTAATGGCCATATATACGGTGAGAATGAGGAGTAGGGCAGGATGTCATTTCTATCGTCAAATGTGCGTTTCATGTCTAATATGGAAGTGAAAGCATGCTGAAATATCACCAAGTGCTGTTTATCCGTTGACTGAAACAAATTGACCGAAATTACCATCTGATAATTTTTCCATATTTTAATCTTGTACTTTGTATTAGGCCAATTGTTTTGTTTATTTCGACACCTGGGGGCTATTCCATAAACCAAGCTTACAGAAAAAGCCAGTGCTAGTGCCTTTATTAATCTGGGGTTACCACAGCGCAATGAACGACCAACTTATACACCATATGATTTATGGAGCGGAAAACATCCATACTCACTCATTCACATTCCTACACTATGGCAAGTTTAGCTTATTCAATTCATCTATAGCGCATACCTCATGTCTTTGGATTTGGGGGAAACCGGAGCACCTGGGGCCTCATGTACGAAGACTTGCGTGGAAATCATACTAAAACATTGCGTACGCAGAAAAAAATTCAGATGTATCAAACACTGCGTACGCCGAATCTTACGATTTTTCTTTTGTACGTCTGAATGAACGTGAAACTGAGCGCAACATGCACGAGCGCAAAACCCCTCCCTGCCTCCTCCCCCGTATGAATATGCTAATGACTATGCTAATGGAAAAACCCAACGAAAAAGCAATGTCAAAAGCAAGCAAGAAGAGAAACTTTGAACAGAATGTGAATTGGAGGTGCTGCTTTCGAAGCTAGACCGGAGAAAAGCGGTGTTATTTGGAAGTTTGTTCTCCGGAATTAACAACAAAAGAAAAAAATAGAGTGGGAGAGTTTAGCTGATGCGGTTAACACAGTTGGGTCTGAACATCGCACTGAGTGCATTAAAAAAAGAAATAGTGTGATTTATAACTGAAAAATGTTGCAGAACTCTTATCAGTCTCAGCGGCGCTCGTAAGACGCATGTTAACATGTTTTGACACGTTCGAGCATAAACTCGGCTCGAATCCAGCGTCTGATGAACTCCTTCTTCTTTTTTTCCCCGCTACATATCAGATTTTGCCTACTATTTATCACGAGAAAGACAAGTAGGAATCATCAATAAGTTCATATCAATAAGCATCATATTTTATTTGCACATTTATTGAATGGAAATGTTTCTGATTCACGCATGCAAATTCATCTTCAGATAGTGTCTTTATAGCAATGTGTGTGCGGTAGATTGCTCAGATTACATTGGGAAAACAGGCGACCGCTGCAAATTGTGCTTTAATGTTTAGCTGGTCAACTGTATCGTATGGAAACCTTATATGCCTGCTGAACCCGTCTCATACAGCTGCCATTGCAAGGCTCGGACACTTTGTAGAGAGGAATTTAACACAACTGCCTCTAGGAGTCGCCAATGAAAATAAAACAGACACGCACAAAAAATGTGCGTACGCCAGCCAGAAAGCTGCCGTGAAGCTGCGCACATTCCCACGTTCAGTTCATTGTTAGTAAATCCAAACGTGAGCGATTCTGAGCGTGAAACCTGGCGTACGCAAAGTTTTTGTGCATACGCAGCGTTGATACATGAGGCCCCTGGAGAAAACCCACGCGAGCACTGACTAAATAATGACTTTAAAGCTGTAAAATGAGTGGAATAATCAGGGAACGATCCGCGATGAGCAGCAGCCTCGCTTTAATGTAAATATATTTTTTTTCCCACGGGCCGGAGGAAACAAGTGGCAAAGAGAAAGCAACGATTTGCAGCAGATTCAAGAGCAAATTAAAAATCCCACCGCTTGTGTGTGCACGGCTTTTTATTTATTTTAAACTTATGTGCTTACATTTAGAACATTTTGTATGTTACAGTGAGCCTGCAATGCATTAAAACCTTTCCTTGTAAGCAACAATTGTCGGTAAGCTCAGATTCTCTCTCTCTCACGCACATGCGCGCAGTCAAGCACAATTACTATGTTTTATAACAAATATTTAATTTCATGTTAATAGGTCTAAATAATAGCCTATATTTATAAATATATTGCTACTAATGTAGCCTATTGATTAGGGATGTAACGGTATTGTAAATACCGTCATACCGCAATATTATTTTTTTTCGATATTACCGTAGTCGCATGACTCGGTAAAACTATAGGTCTTCTGAGAAAATTTGCTCAGGCGAATGAAGCGAACGGGAGGTAGCGAAAACTACAATTCCCATCAGCCCATGCTTGACCATCATCCCTTGCGGTCTGTTGTCGCTACAGATCCAGTAATGCGGAAATGAAGTGTGCTGCTAGAAGCGGGGATGAAAAGAGCTGGAAAACCCTAAAGCGGGTGTTGTCGCCGCGCGCGTACTGAATAGTGGTGTTGTCGCGCGAGTTCTTATCAGCTGTGTTGTCGCCGCGCGTGTACTGAATAGTGGTGTTGTCGCGCGCGTACTGAATAGCGGTGTTGTCGCGCGAGTTCTTATCAGCTGTGTTGTCGCGCGTGTACTGAATAGCGGTGTTGTCAGCACACTGTTCAGATTGATGCAGACATGAGATCTCTATCTTACTCATGGTTTGTCCTCTCAAGTGGGGGAAAGACAATGCACAACGTTACCCACTGCTGTCAACCTGGGCCAAGTCATATCTCTCTTGTCCCAGAAACCTCAGTCCCAAATGAGAGGGTTTTTTTCTGTTGCAGGGGACATTGTAAATACCCAGAGATACCAGCTTTTACCAGATTATGTTTATATGATAATTTTCCTTTAAACCCATCTCTATCTAAGTGAGTGATTAAATGTTGAATGTGATGAGTTTTCAACAATACTAAATTGAAACTTTATTTTTTTACATGGTTTAATTTTTTTTTGTTATTAAAATTGAAGTTCCTGTTTCAAAGCTTACAGATAGATGGCTAATTTGTATGTCATTGACACTTTTGGCACTTTTTTGGAGTATTTTCATAAGTTTTGTTTTTTCCAGTAAATGGTTCAATAAATACCGTACCGTGACATTCATACCGAGGTATTACCGTACCGTGAAATTCTAATACCGTTACATCCCTACTATTGAACAATCTGCAGTTTGGCGGCTCACTCGCTGTGAACAGCTGGGTCTCATTTCAGAGCTCTTTCAGTTCTCTAAGTTGCCATGGTAGCACACAACATAATCGATGTATCTATGCTCGACTTTTAAGCTTTCACGACAGAAACGCGCACGAGCAGTTATCTAGATTGTTTAAACTGAACTCAGACTAGTCAGATCAAATGATCTTTAACTTGCTGTTATGGAACCAATTTAAGCGTGGACGTTTAGTTCAGCTCATTGAAGTCAGGCTTTTGACTTTAATCCCCGCTTTTCTTAACCACTTTTATGAAATAGCCCCCTGGAAAGAAAGATCAACATTGCTTAATGATCTGACTGCAGTCCCGGTGTTGTGACGAGGAATGCACCCCTGCACGGACATTCTTAGTCTACATAAAAAACCCTCAAAAGCCATAATTAATTAAAACATAGGCTAAAATGATTATTATGTTTATGTATCAAGCAAGAACAAGAAGTGAAATGCATTTTAAGTCTAGCTTTACAAATAAATGAAAAATAAGAAATATTGACAGTGTTATAGACTGTAATGCCGATTTCTAAAATTAGACATTTTGGTGGGTTTTAAACGAACAAAAAACATAAAATTGTTGTAGTTTTCAACTAAACCCTTCACTTTAATTAATCTATTCAGTATTGTATTTAAATTAAATCGTTTTTAAATTGTCTGTTGTATTTAAAGAAAAGCTGAATAACTAAATGGCTAACTTCTTTTTGGTGGGGCCAGAGATTATTTTGGCAGGGCAAGTAAAAATCTGAACCACTGGCCTGATCTTGGCATGGGAAGTGCGATCAGGCCAATAGAAAAAATCCCTAGCATTGAACCCTGCATAAGATCATGCATTCTTCATCATTACTGGTTTTCCCTGTTGGGAAGACGGACAGTTTTTAATTTTTACTGTTGCAGTGTGTAAAAATGACACATTTTACCTCTTCCCAACAGGGAAAACAAGCACCAATCAAGAATGCCTGATTGCTGTCATGACTTTGCAATCAATAAATGTGATTATAATGGAAGTCAATGGGGCAAAAACAGACACCAACATCACCAAAGGGGAGTCAATCTGAACAGTACACATGGGCTAAATTTCTTTTAAGATTGAAGGCTTGTTTTGGAGGTCTGAGGAGATTCTCAAGCATCTGTTATACCTAAGGTAAAGGCTCTGGATGTCTTGGCAGGGATGTTCGATCGCCTTTTCCAGATCTTAATCATGTTTGGGCAGGTTCTCCTGACAGTAAGTGGCAGCATGAGATGATGATTAGAATCAGATCTTTGTTGGTCCGTGTCCTGAGCTCACTCTGCTCCAGATGCACAATTATCAACCTTTTTAATTCTTTTTCATGTATTCACCAAGTGCTGTTTGACAGATTTTTGCAGCACATTTCTAAATATAAGAGTTTTAATAGATAATTTCTTATAAATAACTTATTTCTGCATTGTCATGATGGCAGTAAATAACATTTGACTAGATATTCTTCAAGATACTAGTATTCAGCCTAAGGTGACTTTTAAAGGCTTAACTAGGTTATTTAGGGTAAAGTTAAGGTAATTAGGTAAGTCACATTGTATAACAGTGGTTTGTTCTGTTGTCAATCGAAAAAAACATTTTGTAAGGGGGCTAATAATTTTGACCACAGCAATTTTGCCAATGTTATAAAATAAATAAATGTACAAACATATAAAACTAAACACCAGTTTGTTTGTTTTTATTTGAATGCACTGAAGTCTCCATCTTTTCAAACTCATTGTAATATATTATAATTAATTAATTAATGTTGATACCGTGTCAAAGAAATCCACTTTCATTTTGTTTTGCTTTTTAGTTCATTCATTTTTTTTGTATTACTTTTAACAGTAACATGCACTTGTTAAATACTGTTAGTTAATAATAATAATTATTATTATTAAATAAACTGCAATATAAATCAAGATCGCGATCTTTTTTTTGATTAATCGTGCAGCTCTAGCTGGAATAGTTGTCTGTTCATTTCACCATGCCAACCCCTGATAAACAAGAGACTAAGCCAAAGGAAAATGAATAAATGAATGAAGTTACCTCTGAAAGTTATGTTACCTGTATTTTTATTATGATTATTATATAAATTTAATATTTTTTTAATTACTCGCTTAACAACATTACAATTGTACATGTTTTCCCAGTATTGTGCAGCACTAATATATCTCAAAAATAGAAAAAAGCAGGCGTTTCTAATGCTTGTTTAAACAATTTTATTTAATGACTAATGGGGCGAAGCAGTGGTGCAGTAGGTAGTGCTGTCGCCTCACAGCAAGAAGGTCGCTGGTTTGAGCCTCTGCTCTGTTGGCGTTTCTGTGTGGAGTTTGCATGTTCTCCCTGCATTCGCTTGGGTTTCCTCCGGGTGCTCTGGTTTCCCCCACAGTCCAAACACATGCGGTACAGGTGAATTGGGTAGACTAAATTGTCTGTAGTGTATGAGTGTGTGTGTGTGGATGTTTCCCAGGCATGGGTTATGGCTGGAAGGGCATCCGCTGCATAAAAAATTGCTAGATAAGTTGGCGGTTCATTCCGCTGTGGCGACCCCAGATCAATAAAGGGACTAAGCCGACAAGAAAATGAACGAATAATTAATGCCTAAAAACTAAACTTGTACACACATGATTTTTCACTCATTGGTATTGCCAAATATTTGATAAAACAGAAGAGTGAATTCAATAATAAACGTAATAACCCAAATGCTTTATCATAAACCTTATTGGCTTTATAGTTGGGCTGCACAATAAATCATGTTGGCATTAATATCGCAATGTAAACATTTGCAATAGTCACATCGCGAGTGTTGAGTCTGGATTATAAGGGGGTGATTTTGAGGCCTGTGACTGTGTGAGGGTATAAAAGCATCCAGGGCCTGTGAAATTGTACCATTCTTAACTTCAATAAATCAATAGCGACTGAATTGTTTATAAAAACAAAGACTATGCAGCTGCAGTATTGTTTTACATTTGATTATTCAATTACTGCATGCCTAAATCCAGTTTTACTCCTTGGAAAACAGTAAAACGCTGTTGATTTAATTTAGAATAATTTGTTTTATCTATTGAATTTATCTATGCTTGTATGTTTCCTATATTTTTTTGTGCATGCTCTTCCCTACAAAACAATCCCAATCAATCTAAACTTATAATTTCTTTCCAAATAATTATACAACACATCTAGTGAAATTGTATTCAGTATTCAGTGTATCGCAGAATAAAAAAAAAAAAGCAATGTTAGATTTTCCAGTATCGTGCAGACCTTTATATTATCTCTAAGAACATGTTCACTTAATCTCAAAGACTCTTTATAAGGGTTGTTGCTTGAAGTGAATCAGCTGCGGCTGGAAATAAACATGAATTCTTTATATATTTTTTTATAATTAAATTACCCATTAAGTTATGTTTATTAATGTCTACCCCAACCCTAAACCTAACCCTCACATGTAAAAATATTAATTATTGTTGTATTGTGTCACGAAAATCATGCTTTATTCATGGGAGTATCGGCAGCTGTATCTTATCTAGACTTTACCCTAAATAAGAGTTGCTTAAGATAAGTAGGTATAGCTAATAAACATGGATTTTTAGTATTGTTTAGATTGAAAATATGCACAGAATGTTGCTGTGTTCATCACTTGTCAATCATTAGATTTTCGGGAGATGTAGTTGTGCTCTGTGCACCGTTTTACCAACAGGTTTATTCACTAACCAGGCTAATTATATCACAGGTTGAAGTGTCATATCCAGTCCAGTCCCCAGTGCGGTTTCATGTTGTTCTGAAAGGGATGTGTTGATGTTCTGGATGAGTCTGTAACCTAGTAAATGAATGAGGCGATAGGAAGAGGAACCCTGAGCTAAATAGAGCTGCCGTCCGTCACACTGCGCTCCGGGACTCCTGTTTCTGTTTCTGTCATTTCAATTCAGCCAGTTAACATTAAAGCTTCAGTAAAGTGCTTTGAAATGTGCATTTTTTATTGGATGTTTGACGTAATCTCAACTGAAATACAACGAAAGGGCGGGGCATAGAGTAGCATCAACCCTTTAAAAAAAAAAAAAAAAAAAGGTCAGCCAATACTGTGTCAGTGATTCCTCGAGGATTTTTTTTCCAGCTGTGGCAGCAGGCCTTTTTTACACAGATCTACCAACTACCTATGGCGTTATTTCAATGACAAATGTCTTGAGCGCAGTATTAGAAGTCGAGATTGCATTTATGTAATAGCCTACGAGCATGCAAAACTCTGTTTGCGCGCCAATTTCCTCTGCTCGTGCACAAAACTTTGCCGCTCTATTTAAAAAACAGGACTGAATGTTTAGAATGAAAAGCTGTAATGTAACCGTGGCCGGATAAATTTTTTTCATGGCGCCCCACCATGGAAGAATGAATGTAGCAAAAACCATGCTGTGTTGTTTTTCTCACAATTACAGTATGCATTTGCCTGCATAAGACAATATGTATCTGATAATATAATAACCTTGGATAAAAATATAGTATTGTGATTACTAAAATATATATATATATATAAATGTCTGGGTAAAAAACGTGCGATTTCCAGGAGATTATCATTTGCTTGCGGGAATCCGGGTCTCTATGGATTTTCAGGAGACTCCCGGAACGTTCGAGAGACTTGAGATGTCTGCATCTGTATATATTTTAGCTGCAGTGACACGAGCGCAGAACAGAAATGACATGCTGTTTTGTAAATAAGATATTACTTATTAATTACATATTAAATAAAATGTATGATCTGGCGCTATATAGTTAATACAATTAATGTGACTTCAAGGGCCGGGTACAGCCGTTGTGAGGGCGGGGTGCTCCCCTTATAGAATTTTAGGTAAAACACTGTAGTGGACTCAGGCACGGCTCCAAATGAATCAATGCTGTTTTTCAGTATTCCTAAAGCTCATAAACACAGCTATTCTCTCAATAAAATGCATGTTGACCATTTAGCAACGAAGCTAACGTCACTGGGTAAACCGAAGCCCTGCCGGAGATGCGACTTTGCATCTGTTATAAAGTGAATTTGATGTGAGAATGAAGCGGATTTGACACGCTAATGAAGCAAATAAACTCAATGTTCAAGCTTCTATTTACATGAGAATATTGCGATTTATCTGCGATTAGCGTGTCTGGCGTGAACTCAGCATTAAATTTAACTTGGTGTAACCTGCATAGGGATGCAACGATTATAGATTTTGGTTGTACGATTTTTGTGTGAGAAATAATCATGGTTATCACGATTATTGTGCATTCATTAAGTTCAAACCCCACTAGTTCAGGAAAAATTTATGAAAACTCTTTTTATTTTACAGTGTTTTTTATTGCTGCTCAGTAACTAATTAATGCAGCACAAAATAACGTAAAAAACACAAACAATTGTCAATTTCTATCTTTGTGCTTAAAAAAAAGTGAATGTTTTTGACATTTGAACATAAATAATTTTACACTAAATAAATGACAGAACAATAAATACATAAATAAAAATAAGAATAAAAAAAAGCTGTATTTGTGTAACGCAGGGCTTGACATTTGCGCTGGACTGGCAGTGAATGCAACGCATCGAGATTCAGACCATTAAACAGCTGATCCACTCAGAGTCTTTCAGCACTCTCTCCAAAATCACTCGGTTGATCTCGGCTGGTGGATCAACATTCACCACATGATCGCTCTCGCTAGCGCCATTATTAGTAACTTTAAGTGGGTTTGCAAACCTGTGTACTTTTCATGTACTGCTTCTTCCTTAGATTTCAGCCATTTGCAGTTCCCGCGGTCACAAAAGCCCCTTGTCATCCCAACGAGGTGGACCTGAAAAGCATGAGCGCGCTGCGTCGCGTGCGCGTCCCTCCAGTGGAAATAGCGAACTTGCACGAGCTTGCCTTAGGATGCTTTCACACCTGTGTATCGATTCAGTTGTTCCGAAACAGGGATTAAAATTGTTACATTGTTGCTCTTCGCTCTTGGTGCGGTTCGCTTTCACACGGCAAAGTTTCTAATCAGACCAAAAGAGCTAAAACAAGTCATGTGAGAGTAAACTCTCCTCACATTGGTCAGAGTTTCATGGTTTATTTTGCAGAGTCTCGCTCAGCTGTCAGGGGGGTGGGGGTTTGGTGGTGTTTGACAAGGTGCGCGTGACGTGTCTGAAGAAGAAAGAGAAATGCGGTGGGGAGGGGTGAGAAGGGTGCGCGACATATTCGAGGATCGGGAGGGAGACTTGAGATTATCACTCGTTTACGGGCAGCCTGGAGTCTCTGTGCATTTGCGGGAGACTCCTGAAACTTCCGGGAGACTTGGGATGTCTGGACTGACCTCCTGCCCTAGTCATAATTCTCTCTTCACATAGCCGTATGCCTATTACATATCCATAAAACACTGTGATATAACCGGGCTCGGATACTATCGCTTTCTCACTACAATTGATCCGCTCCAGAGTTCGATTCGATCAAGCTGAGACCACCTCATTCAAGTGATCTCGGAGTGATTTGCTGCGTCCCAAATCGCATACTTATGCACTATTCTACGCCATTTTGTAGTGTAAATAGTGTAAGTAGTGTGTTCACACTGAAAACTATAAAAATAATAAGTGCACTTTAATTACCCGGATGATGCACTCATTCAGCCGCTAAAATGAAGTGTGTAATGATGGACACTTCACGCCCTCAACGACCGCAGGTTTGCTTGCGTAGCGGAAGGGGCGGAGCTATCGGACGCACATGTTGAATAACTTTATTTATTTTGGATGGTGAATGCAAAATTCTATGAGAGTGATTATAGCGCCTCCCGATGGTGAATGCGGCAATACTCACGGCAGGTATTATTTGATAATTCGGTCGTTTATTTCACCGATTTGGCGACCGTCAAATGTCATCAGGGAAACGGTTTGAATTTCCACTTAGTAAAAAACATTAGTGTGCCATTTGGGACGCCACTACATACATGTACTATCCTGTTGAGTGTGTAAGTGCATAGTGCATGAGTGCATAGTGTATAGTGTGCCATTTGGGATGCAGCTATTGTTTTGGCGCGGATCCGAGTGCGATTGCTGGATTCACATATGCTAAAGAGCAACGCTAACTGGGCAAACGAGACAGGTTCCCAAATAAAGGTCTAGGTGTGAAAGCACCTTTTAGTTAATAGCCTGAGTCATAGTTTATCTAGTGTGCATGGTTATTAGTCTCAGCGACAAACTAGCGCACTGTTTAGTTGCAGCAGTTTTGTTCCAAGCAGAAATACGGTGTTGATTAATTAACCGTGACAAATAAAAGCGCGGTTAATAGTGAAACCGGTTAATCGTTGCATCCCTAAACTTGCATAAACCCTTCTGTTGTCTTCATGCTATCTTTTCTGCTGGAGGTCCTGTTGCCCTAAAAAACTAAATAAAATAGTTGTTAAAAACAGGTAAAAAACCAAACAAAAACACATACAATAGGAAAATTTTATCAGATTAAAACCTTTATTTTTCAAAACAGCGGTAAACCTTGAAACCAGTTAACATGCCATGCCTGAATTCCAGCAGTACGAATACAAATCTGCCAGAAAGAAACACAAATGTCTCTGTTGATTTTGAATGTGCATCTTTTTTTCCTCGTTCAGCATCTCTGTATTATTTATAGCGCGAGGCTCAGGGAAGATTTTACACTCTCCTGTCCGGTGCGTGTCCTTATTCTGTCAGGGTTATCGGGATATTCTGGGATGTCCTGCTGTGATGACAGGGGCTGAAATCAGTCCAGAGGCTAAATATTGAGGATGGGATGACCAGCGGACATCATGACTGAATTTCAACATATAGTAAATATTAGGGCTGAACAATATACCGTTTCAGCATAGATGGCACAATATGTGTTTTAGCAATAGTAACATCTCAGGATTAGATCATTTATAAAAGATTAAACGATAAAGATATCATTAAACTTAATGTTTTTTAATTATTCAAACAACGACGAGCATGTTATTTTACAACTCTGTACTATTAGACTCCTAGAAAGCCACTGTTTATTTATTTATTTTTGCCTGTAATTTATTATAATTTAAGCAGATCCACTACATAAAAAAGACTTGACCATCCCAGTCGATCTAAATTAATGAGATCTTTCCAAATAGAGCTATTCAAATCATCTGGTTAAATTATATTCATATCGCAATGTGTATCATGACTAGGGCTGCAAGATGAATCAGAAAAGGTCCACGATCTCGATTCGACCCTACACACAATCTTAAGCCAGCTTTTCTACGATTCAGCCAATCATATTTTCAAGATCAGGAGAGAAGGGTAAAGGCGGCCGCACAGGTCACGACATGAACACCTTCAAATGGCTTTAAAAGTGTCACATACTGTATATATAAGGTATGATTCACCCAGAAATGTCATCTCTGTCCTATGTAAACATTTATTTGCTGCCGCAAAATCACACAAGAGCTGACCATGAGCTACCAAGAACATGCACGTGTGCATGTAGCACGCCAATGACGGCTACTTTAGTGAACAGAACCTGCATATGCTGTGAATAACAAATTATAAATAACATTCAGTTTGTTGCACAGAGCGATCGTTTAAGAGCCACACTGAAAGAATGATTTGCGTGTGTGTGTGTGTTTTATCAGTGACGGCAGCCATGATGGGGTTCAACGCTAAGGATTTTTTCTACTGGTCTGATCGGGCCAATGGTTCAGATTTTTACTTGCCCTGCCAAAATTTCCACTGGCCCCACCAAAAAAAGAAAGAGAAGTTAATAGCTATTTTTTCTATACATATTTTAAATAATGTGTCAAATAAATCTGTGAATCTAGAAATTTAATAGTTTTTTTATTTTAATACCAAAAAAATTTTATGCAAACAAAAGGAGCAGTATGGAAAATAAGGAGGTATTTTATTGTGGTTTGAAATTATTTAACAAAGAGTAGCTGACTTGTCAAACTGACGACAAACTGTGCAACTGTGTGTTTTTTTTTTTTTTTGCGTTGTTCACACGTAAATTTCTGCTTCCAAGACGTTAGAAACGGATATTTTCTTTTAGCCTTAGAATTTGATGTTGCCGCCATGCTGCCATTTCTTCGCTGTACTGGATGTTACCAGGTTACGGAAATTTTTTTAATTCTGTTTAAAGACTTAAAAGCACAAACTTAAAATGCACGCAATTGATAAATAGTCACAGACAAATTAAATGTTATAGTGACAAGGCAGCACTGTCCCAATCGGGCCAGTAATGATCCAGTCTACTGTCCCAAGTGTCTATCACGCTGGCCCTTGGCCACCGGGCAGTCCTTATTGTTGAGCCCTGCATGAGCCGCACTGGGAAGTGAAAGTGAAACCTGTGCGCACATCATTTAAATGATCATAACGCATTTTACAGTTATGCTTTCGACAAACATTTAATGTGTAGCGAACACTATGTGTTGTGCATGAAAATAAATGTTTTACAGTGTTAGTATAGCTACTCTAGCTTATATAATGTTGAATACAACGCAAAAATGTCTGATTTTACCAGAGAAAACAAATGGTTTAATAATGCTGATGATGACAAATGACAAGCACATGTCTTCAACATAATAATTCAACTTTATAATTATGAATAGTTGTATTTTGATGTCATCATTTTACTATGTGTTAACAAACAGGACATGTTAAAAGTCTGTTCAAGTCCACCATAATGACTGTACAAAATTGAGCATTTTAAGCATCAGTAGAGCTACACACAGGCCTGATATTGTTAGTGTTGTTTTACCATTATAAGGTTCTGTCTGACATTTTTGTCAAAATTTAGTTATTGACATATTCTTATTAAATGACAACTTATTGTTTACATTTTAAGACTTTAAAAAATGTCAATATCTCAAAATCATTCAGAACGCAGAGAGAACCTTATAATTCCAAGGTGATGATTTGTTTGAGAATACACAATAATAATAGCCTACTCATATTAACCTTTATTTTACATCTAGAGAATCGTGAGAAAGGATCGTGATCTCAATTTTAAGCAAACAAAATCGTGATTTACATTTTAGCCAGAATCGTGCAGCCCTAATCATGACTAAAACTAAATATGTAACAAAATAATAGCTAAATAAATCTGAAAACAGGTTACAATTAATTTTTTTGAAAATGCAGTCGTTGTCATGTCCGTGTCTAGCTATTATATATAAATATTTTCCTCTCTATCTCTTTCTTCTTTTATTTATTTGTATTCATTATTTCCTTCTCAGCAATTTTCTTTTCTTTTTAATGATTCCTTTTAGGGCTGCACAATAGTTTCAGCATTGATGTGTGTGTCTGCAATAGTCACATTGCAGGACGTGACATGTTGAGTTGGGATTATAGTTGATCAGCACAATAGTTCAGAACAAGGCATTTCGACTTCATTTTAAAGGTGCAGTATGTAAGTTTGGGCACCCAGTGGTTGAACTAGGTATTGCATTATTGGATCAAAACACTCAAGAGCAGGTTGCCAGATTGAAGACACCGACAGGAGTTGGTGTGGCAGGCACTGTCAAGCCTAAAGGCTGATTTAAACCATGTTCTAAATAAAAACAACACGTGATAGTATGAATAATTTCCATTTTAAAAGGAGTTTTTGTCCTAACCAACACCTGAAATTTATATTTTAGAAACGGCTTTTAGTTCTAACAGTTGAACAGCAGGATAAACTGACAATGATTAGCTCAGGTACAGCTCATGTGCTTTATTCAGTCTTAAGGTACTTTCACACCTGTGAATGGATTCAGTTGTTCTGAAACAGAGATTACAATTGTTACATTGTTGCTCTTTGCTCTTGGAGCGGTTCGCTTTCACACTGCAAAGTTTCTAATCGGACCAAAAGAGCTAAAACAAGTCACATGTGAGTAAACTCTCCTTACATTGGTCAGAGTGTCAGGGTTTATTTTGCAGCGTCCCGCTCAGCTGTCAGGAGAGGTGGTGGTTTGGTGGAGATTGACAGGGTGCGTGCGCGTGATGTGTCTGAGGAGAGACGTGGTTGGGAGGGTTGAAAAGGGTGCGCGACGATGCCTATTTGAGGACTGGGAGGGAGACGCGAGATTACCGGGAGATCATCACTCGTTTGCGGGCATCCGGAGACTCGCGAAACTTCCCGCCCTGCTCATAATTCTCTCTTCGTATAGCCGTAAGCCTATTACATATCCATAAAACACTGTGATATAACCGCGCTCGGATCGCTCCAGGGTTCGTTTCAATCGAGCCGAGACCACCTCATTCAAGCGATCTCGGAGTGATTACTTTGGCGCAGAACAAAGCGCGATTACCCTGTTCACATATGCCAAACGAACCGCGCTAACTGGGCAAGCGAGATGCGTTCCGAAACAAAAGTGTAGGTGTGAAAGCACCCTTAAATGCTAATTATGTGAGTCCGAATGGCATTTATTGCCACACTACTGAAAGCAGCAGCAGATAGTTCAGCTCAGATCTGGAGAATACAATAAAGCATCTGAAACTGAACTTCAGAACTGAGACTCAGTGCAAACCAACACATATCAGTGATTCAGCATTTAATCATGTTAAAAGGCTTTAATATGTGTTCATTAGATTATAAAGCTCGTCATTGTGCTGGAGTGCAGTGAGTGCACTATTCTGTGCTGCTGAATGGCTGTATTTACATTTCTGTCCTGTTTCCTCTGGTGCAAACAGCCAAATTGCTCATCAGTGTGTATCTCATCGCATAGCATGTTGTTAGGACACGGGGTTACAATGTAATCTGCTCACCTAATGTTTACACTTCTAATATTTATATAATTTGTTAATTAATAACCTCATGTGGAACTCTGAATCTGCGTGTCATTTCGGAGTCTGCTACTGTCCACCAGAGGTCGCATTTCAGTCACAGACGCATGCTCTGAGAGTCTTCCTGACTTAATGAATGAAATATGCTGTTTTCCACCATCTGGCAACCCGTATGGGTGACCATTAGAGGCTGGAGATATTCACACACTGCTGACACTCACAACTGGGTTTAAACCCTGCATAGAAGTCATTTTTGTATAATAGGTGCCCTTTAACAATTGATGTGGTAAATGGATAGTGTTGAGTTGCATCTTGCGAGTGAACTTGATTCAACCTCGTATCTTAGCTTTTATATAACCAAAGGTTTTTGCCTTCACATGATGCAGATGTGTTTTGAGCAAAGATTTTAAATCAAATTTTCTCTTTCAGAAGATGTTAGTGCTCCAGACGGCTGTCACAGGTTGGCGTCTCTGTGTTAGAGGAACTGATATGCAGTAAATATCATGCTTAGTTTGTAGAATATTAAATGCGGAAATTAGATTTACCATTGAGAGGTTGAAGTGTTTTCATATGAGCCGCTTTCTGCTTCTTGATATAAATAGACGTTTACAGTCGAGCATTTCTGGGTTTTTTTTTTTTTGTCTCTTTAAGATCTCTTTGCTGACAAATGCTAATTGCTATTAATCTGCTTTTTAATTATTATTATAATTTTTTTTAATTAAATTAAATGGTTATTATACACTCTTGACCAAATAAACATATACACGTTGACCAAAATATCTAAATTTCTGTTGATTATTACATTAATAATGGTTGGGAATTAATAATTAAAAACAAAAGAGTTTTTTTTTTTTGTTTGTTTTTTGCGCAATCTGGTGCCCAGGAATTTTTATTTTATATTTTTTAAAGCTCTTCATCCTCCATGTTAGTGGCAAATAAAATGTTTTTTAAGATGACTTGCTACTGTAACTAGATGCTCACAAGTCTTTCTCCACCTTAGTTCTTCTGATTGGTCCACTGCTTTGGAACTAACCTTTTTGAACATCAAAATACGCTTTGTTTTAGGGGTGTCAAAATTAATTGTTTCTTCGGTGCACCGTGATGCAGACGCGGACAGTTCTGTATCGGTTCAGTAATAATCATAACCGGTTATTATGTACTGACGTCATTTATCTCCTATGCGCTCTGTCGCGAGGGAGGTGAGCGCCGGTATTTACAACACTCAGGCAACTCAGGGCCGGCCCGTGGCATAGGCACCATAGGCATATGCTAAGGGCGCTGTACATCCAGGGGGCGCCAGAAATGAGCGCGCTTCAGTTGGTTTTGTTTTCGATTTTCCTGACACACATTTAGTTATAGACGGCAATAACTTAAAAACCTCTTACCCTAAAAAGATCTAAAGTGTGTTTCCTACAAAAAGACAAAGCTGGTTATGTTTCACAGCTGTCTTTCTTTTTTTTCGCTTGACATTACGAGCACTGCTCCGTTTAAGCCCTCGCAATCTGCGTTTACTTTAGCCGGCAGAGCTTGCGCTGAGAGGAGCTCTCAGTAAGGGACCGTCGGAAAAGTGCTTCTTTTTTTTTCGTTTTTCTGCTCCGCTCAGCGCGAGCTCTCCCTGTTGTGTCGGCTTAATTGTGTGTGGGTTTGTTTGTTTGTTTGTTTGTTTGGTGCTGTCTATGTTTGTGTTTGTGTTTGAATGAGAGACAGTGTGGTGAGAGACTGTGTGTTTATACAGACAGCTTGTTATAGCCTCCCCCGTAAAATATAACACTGTATATAGAAAGCATCGTCGATGCACCAAGATATCGAATTGAACCGAATCGAAGGCATGATAATCGTAACCGAACTGTGAGACCAGTATAGGTTCACACCTCTACTTTGTTTGTTGTGAATTTGTGCCCTCAAGTTGCAAATTATATTATAAATTAAATTATGTTCTATGCTAGGGCTTTTTATGGCTACAATTACAATGTTTTTAAATTATTTTTTGTATTTTTTATTTTATGTTCTAAATGAACAAATTCTTTTTTTTTTGACAGATTGAGATTTGATTCACGATTTAATTTTGTAGTCAAGCTTCAGCTCAATAATCTGTAAGCTGTGGCAACAATTCTGCGACAGCTCTTAAAAATGACCTGTTTTTGTTCTGTGTCTGTGACTTTGAAACCAAAATATTCCCATGTTACAAATGCGTTGTTTCTTTGTTAGTATTTCGTCTATTAATGCTTCTGAAGCTGCAGACGCCGTAATCCCACTTGTCAGCACTTTCCTGTTTGTTTTCTTTTTTAATTGTGGCCGTAGTTTGGCTGCACATTTCTGATTGGGCAGAACAAAAGTGTGCTCACTCAATTGGCTAGTAAGACTGTCACACACAGCCAGCAGTCACACATTTCCTCTGGGTGGGGGAAATTTTATTTATTTATATATATATCTCTCTCTCTCTCTCTCTCTCTCTCTCTCTCTCTCTCTCTCTCTCTCTCTCTCAAATTCAAATTCAAAGAGCTTTATTGGCATGACTGTAAAACAAATCACAATGTTGCCAAAGCAATAACAAAATACAGAACATTCATATAGATAAAAGAAATATAAGTAATAATAAACAAACACATATACATATCGTTATATTATACATATATGTTGTCACAATAAACAAGTTAATAAAAAAAAAAGATAAACAAAAGTATATAATAATAAATGGTAAGGACAGAGAGCTTTAATAAGGGATGAGGGGGTTCAGCCTTTTTCTCTCATATGGTGGCATGAGGACACGTACTGTGCTGCTAGGTGGAGACACTTTTCATTTTCTCCCAAAATATAATGGAGTTTCTCCGTATTTGTGGCTTGCTGGAATTGTGGTAGAATCAGAGACATTTGTGTGAAGTAAGCTTCTCTGATGCTCTGATATTTGCTGCATTGAGTGAGGAAATGCAGCTCATCCTCCACAACTCCAGCAGAGCAGTGTGGACACAGTCTGAGCTCTGGGCTCCTCCAGCTGCGCTTGTGTCGGCCCGTCTCCACACTCAGACTGTGTCCACTCAGACGGTACCGGCTCATCAGCTTTCTCTGACCGGGGCTCTTAATGTTGGTCAGATACGGGGCCAGTTCATAACCAGGTTTAATCTGGTCTCTCTCTCTCTCTCTCTCTCTCTCTCTCTCTCTCTCTCTCTCTCTCTCTCTCTCTCTCTCTCTCTCTCTCTTTCTCTTTCTCTTTCTCTTTCTCTTTCTCTCTCTCTGTCTCTCTCTCTCTCTCTCTCTGACCTCTAGTTCGTATTTAACACGTCTCCCTTCTCGTTCTGTCGAAACCGGAAATACTGCCAAACTGCAGATCACTTGGTGCGCGACTTGCCATTGCCTTACCTTACCTGTCTCTCTCTCTCTCTACTCCACACTGGTCCGTGATGACAATCATGCATGCGCATTTGTAGGCATTAAATAAATAATATTTAATCTTTAATACTTGTCTCCTATTTAAGTGCATTGTTTTTTATGACGGTATAACAGTATTGAAACTGACACCGCTGCTATTTTTAGATCCCGTGGTATACCATAATACTGCCCAAGCCTTATATATATATATATATATATATATATATATATATATATATATATATATATATATATATATATATATATAAATAAATAAATATCATTTCATATTGCAGCCTCTTGCGATTTTAACTAATCGCAAAGTTTCAAATTGTGATGGCAGTTTGGTTTCGATTAATTGCACAGCCCTATTCTGTGCCTTTAATCACGACTAGTTGCATAAAAAAATGTATATTTAAGTTTTGTGTAATATGTATATTTATTATGTAAATCTAAATGCACGCACATACACTACTTGTATGCTAATATTCATATATATTAGTTGTTTCAATGTTGTGTATTATTAAATGTTTTCATATATATTAATGTGTGTATTTAAATGTATATAATAAATGTACATGTACAGTTAAAGGCAAAATTGTTAGCCATTACTAGGCAAGTTATTGTATAATGGTGGTTTGTTCTGTAGACAATTTTTAAAAAATGTAGCTTAAAGGGGCTAATAATATTGACCTTAAAATGTTTTTAAAAAAATTAAAAGCTGCTTTTATTCTAGCCGAAATAAAACAAATAAGACTTTCTCCAGAAGAAAAAACATTATCAGACATACTGTGATAATTTCCTGAATCTGTTAAACTTGGGAAATATTTAAAAAAGAAAATAAATTAAAAGGGGGCGAATAATTCTGACTTCAGCTGTATAACTTATAATATATATATATTGTTTTAAAAAAAAATCATGGGCAGCATGGTGGCTCAGTGGTGTCACACTGTGGTCTTACAGCAAGAAGGTCGCTGGTTCAAGTCCCGGCTGGATCAGTTGGTGTTTCTGTGTGGAGTTTGCATGTTCCGCTCGTGTTGGCGTGGGTTTCCTCCGGGTGCTCCGGTTTCCCCAACACAGTCCAAACACATGTGCTATAGGGGAACTGATGAACTAAATTGAGTGTGAGTGTGTGTGAATGAGTGTGTATGGGTGTTTCCCAGTACTGGATTTCAGCTTGAATCCGCTGCATAAAACATGGTGGAATAGTTGGGGGTGGATTTCGCTGTGGCAACCACTGATAAATAGGAGACTAAGCCGAAGGAAAATGAATGAATTGTGATTACAATAATGACCAAAATAATGGGGATTATGATTTTTCCCGTAATAAAGCAGCCCCGAGAAATATGCGTGAAAATGCAATAGTCGCCTAACTTCTGATTTATAGTTAAAATAAATCAATTTATGAAAGATCATGTATGTATTTGTCCTGTGGTTGTGTTTTATTACCTTTTTATTAGATTTTCCTCATTCTTTCCTTATATCTGAGGCTCATATGATTCCATTGGACGGTCTGTAATGCTATCTGATATGAGCTGATTTCGTTCTCATGTTGCACACAACAATCCTTGTTCTCACAAGTTCAGCAGAACTTAATTTCCAAGGTCGAGCATCTGGTGCTCTGGGCCGTGTTTACAAAAATAAATCCATTCGTACTCTTGATCCTGCAGGACTCCTCTAATCCACTAATATGCGACATGCTCGGTCATAAGATCCTGAATTTGACAGCTAATTTCCCATCATCTCCTTTCATCTGATTCAAAAGAGCATCGGAAGAGCAGGATTTGATTGTGAGATGCTGCTTGCTGTTTTACCAAAGTGGGTCCTGGTATTTTTGGTTCATTGACGGTGCAAATTATGAAACTGTAGATGAATATTGGGGGTAGTTCATCATAGGCATAGGCCCATAAGATTCTGATGGTATGATAATCTTGGATAACAATATTGTGGTATTGTGATCACTGCTCTACACTATATTCTTTTTAAAATTTTATTTTGAGAAACGTTTAAAATATTCACAACCATAGCAGCAGTGATGCAGCTGTGAGCATTTCTAAAGCCTTTCTGAAATTCACTTTATTAACCCAAGAACTTTTAAATTGCACATCTTCAGACTGACTTCACAACCTGAGGTTATTAAATTAAACCTGTTTTACACTTGTGTGTCATATTTGTGCGCTGTCAGGATGATGGTTAATGTTGTTTATTCTTTAACACAGTCTTACTTGTTTCCTGCTACTTTGGTGCACTTCAAAGTCAGTGACCGACAGTTCCTGAACTTCAGTTTTTGCCACTTTTATTCATGAATCACATGCTTCTAATGGGTTTTTCACACTAGAAAGTTTTTTCTGGCTTCTAAATGCAGTGATGCAGATAGAGAAGTAAAAACCACCATGTGTTTGAAATGTCTTTATGCCATCTGCTGCTTATGAAGAGGCCTAGAGCGCCATCTACTGTTTAACAACTAGCCTAGAGCATTGTCTGCTCTTAAAGCTAGCCTAAAGTGCCGTCTGTTGTTTAAAAACTAAGCTAAAGCACCATCTGCTGTTTAAAAATTAGCCTAGATCAGACTTCTGCATTTAAAAAACTAGTCTAGAGTGCTGTCTGTTGTTTAACAACTTACCTAGAGTGGTGTCTGTTGTTTAAAAACTATCCTACAGTGGCATCTGTTGTTTAAAAACTTACCTAGAGTGGCGTCTGTTGTTTAAAAATTTACCTAGAGGGGTGTCTGTTGTTTAAAAACTATTCTAGAGCGGCGTCTGTTGTTTAAAAACTAGCCTAGAGCAGTGTCTGTTGTTTAAAAACTATTCTAGAGCGGCGTCTGTTGTTTAAAAACTAGCCTAGAGCGCCGTCTGTTGTTTAAAAACTAGCCTAGAGTGGTGTCTGTTGTTTAAAAACTATCCTACAGTGGCGTCTGTTGTTTAAAAACTTACCTAGAGTGGTGTCTGTTGTTTAAAAACTATTATAGAGCGGCGTCTGTTGTTTAAAAACTTACCTAGAGCAGTGTCTGTTGTTTAAAAACTAGCCTAGAGCGCCGTCTGTTGTTTAAAAACTAGCCTTGAGCGCCGTCTGTTGTTTAAAAACTAGCCTTGAGCGCCGTCTGTTGTTTAAAAACTAACCTAGAGCACCGTCTGTTGTTTAAAAACTAGCCTAGAGCGCCGTCTGTTGTTTAAAAACTATTATAGAGCGGCGTCTGTTGTTTAAAAACTTACCTAGAGCAGTGTCTGTTGTTTAAAAACTAGCCTAGAGCGCCGTCTGTTGTTTAAAAACTAGCCTTGAGCGCCGTCTGTTGTTTAAAAACTAGCCTTGAGCGCCGTCTGTTGTTTAAAAACTAGCCTAGAGCGCCGTCTGTTGTTTAAAAACTAGCCTAGAGCGCCGTCTGTTGTTTAAAAACTAGTCTAGAGCAGCGTCTGCAATTTAAACACTAGCCTAGAGCAGCTTCTGCTGTTTAAAACTTGCATGAGCGGCATCTGCTGTTTAAAAACTTACCTAGAGCAGTGTCTGTTGTTTAAAAACTAGCCTAGAGCGCCGTCTGTTGTTTAAAAACTAGCCTTGAGCGCCGTCTGTTGTTTAAAAACTAGCCTTGAGCGCCGTCTGTTGTTTAAAAACTAGCCTAGAGCGCCGTCTGTTGTTTAAAAACTAGCCTAGAGCGCCGTCTGTTGTTTAAAAACTAGCCTAGAGCGCCGTCTGTTGTTTAAAAACTAGCCTAGAGCGCCGTCTGTTGTTTAAAAACTAGTCTAGAGCAGCGTCTGCAATTTAAACACTAGCCTAGAGCAGCTTCTGCTGTTTAAAACTTGCATGAGCGGCATCTGCTGTTTAAAAGCTTAGCTAGAGCACCGTCTGTTG
This sequence comes from Danio rerio, assembly GCF_049306965.1. Classification (NCBI taxonomy): domain Eukaryota; kingdom Metazoa; phylum Chordata; class Actinopteri; order Cypriniformes; family Danionidae; genus Danio; species Danio rerio. The sequence goes on from NC_133177.1 coordinate 62,349,866, forward strand.
TTTAAAAACTAGCCTAGAGCGCCGTCTGCTGTTTAAAAACTTGCATAGAGCGCCATTTGCTGTTAACAAACTGTCCTAGAGTGCTGTTTGTTGTTTTAAAACTCGCCAAGAGTAGCGTCTGTTGTTTAAAAACTA
>NC_133177.1:62355000-62370000 GCF_049306965.1 Danio rerio
TATTTTATTAAAAATATTTTTTTATTTTTTAAATAAACAAAGAAGTCGATCACATTTACCTCTAGTCATTTAGCAAGCAGAGGCTTTTGTCCAAAGTGACTTTAACAAGATGACCCAATTGGGGGGTTTATGCAGAAGTATGCAGAAGGACATCTTAAATTAGTCAGTAACCTCGGTCAAACGCTTCCGGTGCATTTCAAACACAATCGGCGCATTTAAGGTCTGTTTTCTTAAAATATCAACAATCTCCACTGCTTGAATGAAATACGATATAAAGTGGGTCTCAGATTGTACAAGAAGCACTGCATTTAATAAAATGTTTCCGTGCCATATCTTTAAAATATAAACGTTTATTTTACACTAGTATTATCAATAGAGTTTCTGCTCATCGGCTGCTCCTGAAGGGCGTGCATGTGTGTGTGTAAACAGTGTTTTATCTAATTTACACTATAACAACTAAAGGAATGCTGAAGTCTATTAAACTGATTGCATTTTAATTACATTACAACATTGATGCTGTGAAAGGAACCTTATGAAATAAAAAAAAAAACTCTGAATCACCGGAGGTTTATCAGTACAGGAAGAAACACTGCATGTGCATGTACCTTATACACCTCAAGTGCTAATAAAACAGAGGAACTTGTTTAAGCTCAGAGGGTTTAGTGCTAGAGCGCTATTAAAATATATATACACACAATATTCTTGCTCATCATTGTTGGTTTGTATTGTAATGTGTGTGTTTTCTGGTCTGGTTTTCAGGTCCTTTCACAGATGTGGTCACTGCGAACCTGAAGCTCAAGAATCCGTCAGAGAGGAAAGTATGTTTCAAAGTGAAGACGACAGCGCCGCGCAGATACTGCGTACGACCCAACAGCGGCATCATCGACCCAGGAGCCACGCTCACCATCTCAGGCTAGTCATTCATCAGTTCATTCACAATTTATTCATTCCTAATCTACGACATTTACTCCTGAACTTGAATTTATTGAATGGGATAGCACCTTTCATTTTCGAGGGGGTCCCTAAAAAGTTCACAAATCAAACAGAGTACAACACATGATAAAGTACATACACTTGACAAGACAAACAATTAAACAAGCAGCACACTCCACCTGAAACACTGCCCACAATCTGAAGCCTAAATAAGCAATAACATATAATCAAAAGTACAAACAATTTGATATGCAAATAAATAATAAACATTTAATTAGGAGCCAATATTAATAACATCCGTGCCCGCGAACCTGCGGCCACTTTCTGTAGAAATTCTGGGAACAAAAAAATAATTCTGTTGCACATGACGAAGCGAATATGATGATGTAAATGGAACAAAATAAGAAGGGAAATTAAAGTAAACACATTTAAAAAGAAACAAATACCAATGATGCTGTCTGCGGAACTTAGGTTGAAGCAAACCAAGTGTTTCGTATAATATACATGATGGGTTCTATAAGGACATCTTAATACAAATCGACACAGAGAATTGAAGACAGTATTTAAAGGTTTTAAACTGATTTCAGAGGTATTGTTATAGATAATATCAGCGTAATCAATAATAGGAAAAATTAATTGAGATCAATTTTTTTCTAACTTTAAATGAAAAACAATTAATAGAGAACCTAAGCACCGATATGACTTTTAATTATACAATCAATATGGGGTTTAAAGGACAGTTCAGTATCGAGCCAAAGGCCTAGATATTTATATTCACTGACGTTAGACAACTGTGACCCGTCATCGAATCTAATGTTTATGTCTACTGAGAGAAACCGCTGAGATTTTTTTAAAACTCCATGCTACGAGACTTCTTTTTATTTAGTATAAGTTTGTTTTTATTGAACCATTCCTAAATTAAAGTGAAATCTAACTGCAAGGAAGATTGAACATATGAAATATCAGAGTGGGAGAAATAAATAACTGTATCGTCTGCATAAAGTTGAATCTGGCAGATTGAACAAAATGTAGGCAAATCATTAAAGGGCCATGAAACCCCCTCGTTTCACCAGGGTGTTTTCACACCTCTACTTTGGAAAAAGTCAGAAAAGTGGGCGTGTCCAGCTCTGTTTAGGGGGGAGTGTCGGAGGAACTAAAGTGGGAGGGTGTGGGAGTGTCTATTTGGGCACGCGCGAGTTTCAGAATTAAAATATACACACACACAGGGAAGAAAGTGATGGTGTTTACATGGACATCTGTAGTCGAATTATTTGCCAAATTATTAAAGGGACAGACGAGTCTTCGCTGAGGCCATCTTCCAGCCTCCACCACGGTGACTGAAGCTCTGTACAAGACTTTTGGCCAGCGGAGAAATTAAAATGGTCGTGCCCAACTGAGTCTGGTTCTCTCAAGGTTTTTTTTCTTCACTCCCATCAGGTGAAGTTTTTTTTTCCCTCTCCACTGTCGCCACTGCCTCGCATGGTTCAGGATTGGTAGAGCTACGCATCGATGAATTTGCTCTTCAGTGTTTGAACTCTCAGTAATGATTAAATCACACTGAACTGAGCTAAACTGAACTGAACTGAACTTAAACACTAAAACCTGAACCACACTGTTCCAGTTACTATGACCATTTATGTGAAGCTGCTTTGACACAATCTACATTGTAAAAGCGCTGTACAAATACAGCTGAATTGAATTGAATAAATGGTGGACTTTAACTGCAGTTTGGCTCTTTCATTCAGGGAATTCATTCATGTCCCTTGCAACAAACAAGATATTTTGCAACAAACAAGATACTTCACTCTGTGAAGGAGACTCATTTCAGCCACTTGTATCTGAGATCTTGTCCTTTCAGTCTTGACCCAAAGCTCATGAGCATAGGTGAGAGTAGGACCATAGATTGACCAGTAAATCAAGAGCTTTGCCTTTCGGCTCAGCTCCTTCTTCACCACAACGGACCGATATATTATCTGCATTACTGCTGCCGCTGCACTAATCCGCCTGTCAATCTCACGTTACATCCTTCCCTCACTCCTGAACAAAACCCCAGGATACTATAACTCCTCCACCTGGGGTAAGGACTTCCTCCATCCTGGAGATGGCAAACCACCTTTTTCCGGTGGAGCAACATGGCCTCGGACTTTCTTAATATATATATATATTTTTTTTTACCTTTTTTATTCTACTGTCTTGTTTTCATGATGAGATTCTTCTTCACTTTATTTAATAATCTGATTTATTTACTTGTTTTTGTTTTCAGATTGTTTTAAATATTGCTTATTATTATTTTTAATATTCAATGACCTGAGAACAAAAGATGAGGAGTTTTGAAGTAATTTTGACTCTGAATTTTAGAGTTTATCTATAAATGTGTGTGTGTGTGTGTGTGTGTGTTGATGTTTGTGTTTTTGTCACAGTTATGCTGCAACCGTTTGATTACGACCCCAATGAGAAAAGCAAACACAAGTTCATGGTACAGACCATCTTCGCCCCGCCGGCAGTCTCAGACACAGAAGCCATGGTGAGAGACCTGTGTGTGTGTCAGAGAATGTGTGTGTGTGTGTGTGTGTGAGAGTCTGTGAGTAAAGCCTCCTTTCCACCACAAACGACAAGCGGCAGTCCGGGAGCTGCGTTGAGTTCCAATCATCTTCGTATGTGGAAAATTTGGGTCCAAATTGAGCTGCGGATCCGTTGAAATATTTGAACTCCTGCGGCTAGACCGTAAGCGATCTGCCGACCGGATATGATGTATTTCAGTGTTGTCCAAGCAGATCCGTGCACACAAGATGAGAAATAGTATTTTATTTGGTTATTTTTTGAATTATAAAAAGTCTTTATTAAAGAAAAAACCTTTTCTGTTCATAAATGCAAGTAAGAAAGTAATAAAAATATATATTTTTAATGTTGTCTCCACATTCCCTCCAATATTTCTACGAGTTTCTAGTATTCATTCATCCATTAAACCATGTAAACACACCGAGAATAAAGGCTCTTGCTATTGCCCTTCTTTATTTTGGACACCGTGAGAATCAGCTTCTCCCCTATGGTGCACGACAACACTGAAAATACTGTGCGACTGCCACAAGGGTGCGTATTCCGACAGTCGTGTCCAAATGTCGTGTGCAGTGAAAAGGCGGCTTAAGAGAGTTTGTGTGTGGAAGTGTGTGTATGTGTGAGTGCGCGCGTGTGTGTGGAAGTGTGTATGTGAGTGCACGGGCGTGTGTGTGGAAGTGTCTGTATGTGAGAGTGCGTGTGTGCGTGTGCGTGCGTGTGTGTGAGAGTGCGTGTGTGTGCGTGTGTGCGTGTGTGTGTGTACGCGTGTGTGTACGCGTGTGTGTACGCGTGTGTGTACGCGTGTGTGTGCGCGTGTGTGCGCGTGTGTGTGCGTGTGTGTGTTTGCGTATGTGTGCGCGTATGTGTGCGTGTGTGAGAGGGGTTTGGATGCAGACCTGGTGCAGTGCAATCTGAGCTGCATCCAATGCTTTTTAATGCACGCACCTAACCCCACCCCTAACCCTACCCATCACAGTGACGTCACTCACTCCATTAAGTGCATTGTGTCTGAGATTGCATCGCTGAGTGATGCAATCTCAGCTTGCATCATAAAGGCTGCATCCAGATACTATTGGAGTACGTGAGAGACCATGTGTGTATATGTGTGTGAGAGTGTGTATGTGGGAGCATGTGCATGCGTGTGTGCGCATGAGTGTATGTGTATGTCAGTGTGTGTTCATCTGTTGTTCAGTGCTGTATTTCCACGTTGAGAGCAGCAGAGGGCAGCAGACACACAGTTTTCTCTCAGTGTGTGTTTAATGCAGTGCTCCTCCATCAGCTCTGAGTTGATTGGGAGTAATACAGTAAGTGTACAGTGAATGAAATCTGCAGTCTGTCAAAATCCAATCAGACTCATTATTTTAGTGCAGTGGTTGTCATTTCTGGTCCTCGGCCCCCTACCCTGTGCATTCCTTACCTAACACACCTGATTCTCATCCATGAATTAGTCCACTTGTGTCAGATAAGAGAGACGGATAAAATGTGCAGGGGGGGGGGCTGAGGACTGGAATTGAGGACCACTGTTTTGGTGTAGAATTGTAGAAAGTGTTTTAATGAAATGAGCTGGAGTTTCCCTCATGCAGGAGATGCACAGTACTGGAAAAATCCACATTTCAATATTGCATATTTCTATTAAAAATAAACATACAGTGCTCAGCGTATATAAGTACACCCCTCACACATCTCTCTTTTAAATTCATATTGTTAATAGGAAGCTCTGCAATATTATAATTGTAATGTAATGTAATGTGTGTATTTATATAGTGCATTTATTGTGTATGGCAATACACCCAAAGCGCTTCACAATCATGAGGGGGGGTCTACCCACACCACCACCAGTGTGCAGCATCCACTTGGATGATGCGACGGCTGCCACAGGACAACGGCGCCAGTGCGCTCACCACACACCAGCTATTGGTGGAGAGGAGGGACAGTGATAGAGCCAATTCGGTGGAGAAGGGATGATTGGGAGGCCATGATCGTAAGGGCCGATAGAGGGACTTTGGCCAGGACACCGGGGTTACACCCCTGCTCTTTCACGAGAAGTGCCATGGGATTTTTAATGACCACAGAGAGTCAAGACCTCGGTTTAACGTCTCATCCGAAAGACGGCCCCCACTGACAGTATAGTGTCCCCTTCACTATACTGGGGCATTAGGACTCACGCAGACCGCAGGTTGAGCGCCCCCTGCTGGCCTCACTAACACCACTTCCAACAGCAACCTAGTGTTCCCTAGTGGTCTCCCATCCAGGTACTGACCAGGCTCAGCCCTGCTTAGCTTCAGTGAGTAACCGGTCTTGGGCTGATTGTGCATATACATTAGATTGGTCAGTACTGAAGCCAAATCTGGAGCTTATCTAACAAAATAACTAACGATAATGCTCAAAACGCTAGTACAGCCACATTTATTTGTTAGAGAAAATATTAAAAACAAATGTTAAAAAAAGGAAAAATTATGAGAAGCAAAAGAATGTAAAAATTGAGTTGAAATTTTGTAGGTTGTAATTGTTTTTTTTTTGCGATATTTTGCTTGACTTTAATAGTTTTATCTTCCAATTTCTCCATATGCTTGGTGACAAGTATTATTGTAATAAATAAATCTGTTTAATAAATCTGCTTTGTTTAAATGCACCAAAACACACTGCCTATACTCACTGAGAAATGGAGGAACACGTTCATCTTCAAAAGGAGATGTGCTCAATTATGCTGAGCACTGTATGAATAACGCTGCTCACATCAAGACATCACAGTGCTGAGCTGTGTATGTAACCAAGACATGATAGTGTACACTGTGGGTGTGTGTGTTTGTGTGTGTGTGTGTGTATATATGCATGCATGTATGTATGTATGTATATAGCCTCTCACACACGTACACTCACACATATCTATGTGAGTTTTGTGTCTGTGTGTATGTCAGTGTGTGTGTGTGTGTGCGTGCATGTGTATGTATGCATGTACTGTATATATGGGAGTTTGTACTTGTGTGTGTGTGTGCCATCTGCTAGTGGTTGTGTGTGATCAATTGCCCGTTTCCCGTGTGTTTCAGTGGAAAGACGCGAAACCCGATGAGCTCATGGATTCCAAACTCAGATGTGTGTTTGAGCTGCCGTCTGAAAACGATAAAGTGGTGAGTACTGCAGCTCACTCCACCCTGTGCGTGTGTGTGTGTGTGCGTGCGTGCGTGCGTGTGTGTGTCAGAAACGCCTCCATCAGCATTGACACAGAGCTACAAGTTGTCTGTTATGTTCAAATTATGTTTCATCTGGTCAGACACATATTTTTCTGTGCTTTTTTAACCGCAATAGTTTTAATAACTCATGATTTTGCAATGATGACAGCACATAATATTTGACTAGATTTTTTCCAGCATACTAGTGCAGCTTAAAGGGGTAGTCTGTAAGTTTGACACCCATTGGTTAAACCAGGTATTGCATTCCTGGATGAAAACACAAGCAAGCGCAGGTTGCCAGATTGATGACACTAACAGCAGTGTGCCTTACTGTCGAGCCTAAAGGCTGATTTCTCGCTGATTTAGGTCAAGTTCTGACTAAAAGCAGCAATATGCGATAGAACAGGGGTTCTCAACTGGTTTGGCCATGAGACCTACATTTTTACCTTGTCATCAAGCCATGGCCCAAATTTTTAGGAACTATAATACAATTTTTGGAATTATAATTAGTTTGTATTTATTTGTTAACATACACAAGTAGTGACAGATAAAAAGACTTACAAATAAACACTATTTTACTGCTGTCATTTAACAAAATGTATCAAATTATAGAAATAATACAGAGTAAAAATGACAAATACTGTAAACAGTGGTTAGGGTAAGGATAGGTTCCGTTACCATGCACTAAACTGTTAATAAAACATATTGTCTGGTTTCTAAATGTCCTTTTAATTTAGACGATTTCGTGCTCTCTTGTGAGAGCACCTAGCTTCTTATGACACACTGAGGCTTTAAGTCTTTTTTGCCATCAATATATGTAAATCCATGCTTTACATATTCGGGGTCATACTTGCGCTTTGACCAACACAATCTCACGGCAATTCATAACTTTTTCATTTAGTGGCTAATTCGTATGAATTCGTATGATCTAATTCGTACAATTTAGTACGACTTGCTCATTCCCCAATGACGGTTGGGGTTAGGTGCCACGCCTCCTTTTAAAATCGTACCATTTTGTACGACAGAACTGGTACAAATTCGTAGGAATAAGCCACTAAACTAGCAAAACGTAAAATACTTACGTTTCCTCGTGAGATCAGGCTGGCTTTGACATATCTTTTGCTATAATTAAATGAAATTTCACATGTCAAACGGCAAAAATAAGTCAAAATAAGTTAAATTAAACTTTTGTTGTTATTTTGACCACACACTCCGCGACCCTCCGTGACTGTGATAGAAGAAATATCTTCCATATTAAAAGGAGTTTTTGTCCTGACCAACACCTCGAATTAATATATTAGAAACGGCTTCTATTTCTCACAGCTGAACAGCAGAAAACTGACAATGACCAGCTCAGGTACAGCTCATGTGCTTAATTCAGTGTTCAGTGCTCATAATGTGAGTCTGAATGGCATTTTACAGGACATGCATTGCCATACTACTGAAAGCAGCAGCAGATAGTTCAGCTCAGATCTGAAAAATAAAAAGTCTGATATTGAACTGTGAGGTTTAATGTGTATTTATTAGATTATAAAGCTGACCATTGTGCTGGAGTGCAGTGAGTGCACTATTCTGTGCTTCTGAATGGCTGTGTTTACATTTCTATTGTGTTTCGTCTGCTGTAAACAGTCATACTGCTCATCTCTGCGTATCTCATCATGTAGCGTGTTTTTAGGACACGAGTTTACATTGTGACCTGCTCACCTAATGTTTACATTCGCAATATTTATATTATTTGCTAATTAATAACCTCATGTGAAACTCTGAATCTGCGTCTCATTTCGGAGTCTGCTACTGTCCACCAGAGGTCACATTTTGTTCACGGACGCATGTTTTGAGAGTCTTCATGACTGAATGAATGAAATAGGCTGTTTTCCACCATCTGGCAACCCGGAGTGCTGAAATTATTTATTTATTCGACATGGACATCACATTTACACTGGACAACCAAATGCATTTGTTTAAGTGTTTTAGCATACTTGCTAATTCTCAACACCTGTCCACAGGGGGCTTAAACATTGAAAATATAATAAATGCATATACACATTACAATTCTTTACATAAAATTACTGAAGGCAAAAGCAAAGGCGACATGATCCAACAAACTAACAGTACACTATATTTATATTTAAATATAATTGGCTGAACTGGCATTGGGCGGGTTAAATAAATAATCAAAACAAAGACAGCCGTTCCAGCAAGTAACGCACGTTCAAAGCTGAATATCTGACTTAAGCAGTGTTTTTCTGCATGTTTCTGAAATATTTGCACATATATTATGGAATTTTTATGCTTTAGAAGAGAAAAACTTAAATACAGCACCTTCAAAGTGACGTTTACTGGCTTTACTAGGTTAATAAGGCAAGTCATTGTCTAACATTGTCGCACATTGTTTAACATGGTTTGGAAAACGTGAAAAATAGTTAAAGTTTCAGAGGAGTGCTAATAGTTTACATTCAATATAAATATGCAATTACATATAATTAAAAAATATTAATCAGTATGGCATCATAATTTCTGTTTTAACATTATTGTGACGGTTAGGTTTAGGGTTGGGGTAGGGGAAGATGTTAATAAACTACAATTATTAGGTAATTTAAGAAAATAATATGAATATTCTCAACATCATTTCTATTTTTACATTACTGTCCGGGTTGAGTTTATGGTTGGGGTGGGGATAGACATTAATAAAATACAATTATTGGGTAATTTAAGAAAATAATATGAATATTCTCAACATCATTTCTATTTTTATATTACTGTGAGGGTTGAGTTTATGGTTGGGGTGGGGATAGACATTAATAAAATACATTTAATGGGTAATTTAAGAAAATAATATGAATATCCTAGTCATAATTACTGTTTCTACATTACTGTAAGGGGTTGAGTTTATGGTTGGGGTGGGGATAGACATTAATAAATTACAATTAATGGGTAATTTAATAAAATAGCATGAATATTCTTGTATTATTAATGCTTTTACATTACTGTGAGGGTTGGGTGTAGAGTTGGGGTGGGGATATACATTAATACATTACAATTAATGGGTAATTTAATAAAATAATATGAATATTCTTGTAGTAATGTCTGTTTTTACATTACTGTGAGGGTTGGGTTTAGGGTTGTGGTATGGAAGGACATTAATAAATTACAAATTAATGGATAATTTAATAAATAACATGAATATTTTTTCATCATATCATTACTGTTAACATTAACGAAATACAATTAATGGCTCATTTACTGAATAATTTAAACAGTTTTAGTGTTAGACTAATAAAAGAGTTATTTTTTAATTTAATATCTAATAAAAATAGTTCTCATTAACGTCCGGCTGCAGCTGTATCTCTTCATGCGACCTGCCTTAGCAGTTGCTAGAAGGTATACACCTGCTGTCAGACAGACACACTGCTGATGTTACTTCCTGTTTGTTGCTGCTCCGCTTGGTGTGCAGTATTTGGAGAACTGGATGTCTGCCGCTCGGCTCTTCAGACGTCCTCCGTTTCCTCCTGGGGTCAGCAGCAGGAGCTCAGGGTCAGAGATCACAGAGGTCAGAGGTCAGCAATGTGAGAGTCAGAGCAGGCAGGACAGCAGAGCCTTCAGGAGGGTAGGTCAGAGGTCAGCAGGACAGAGCACATCCATAAACAAACACTGAGCGCCGCTGTAATGATGGAAAGGACTGAACTGAATCACTTAAGATGTTGGCGTGTTTTACCCACAGTGCTCTGTCAGACAGGTGATGTCATCAAGATGTGCATCATTTCCTGCTCAATCAATAGCCGCAGTTCCACTGTCGGGCCAGTGTGAGCCAGAGCTCTTATTGGGCCGGGCCAATAGCACAGGAGCTTGAGCAGTGGGCGTTTCCACTGCCAGGCTAATGACCTGCCGTGCAACACGTAAACCTCATCCCAGAACACCCCCACAAAGCAAACGTCACACAACCTGTGCACAAAGAAATATCACTTATAAATTAAATCTGCTTTATTATGTTATGCAACAGCCTTGCATTTCAAAGAATACATAAAGGCGATCATAAGCAGAATGACCCCTAGCCTATGAGGTGTTTTATGGAATATTTTTAATTGACCAGTAGCTTCCCCCCCTTATTTATTTATGTTTTGGTACATGTACTTGTGCGTGATCAGAAAACTAGTGTAATGGCGGCACACCATCTTTACCAGACTTTACCAAACTCTGCCTCTGCTTTCACTTCGCCCTGACGTAGGGCTGCTCGATTTTGGAAAAAATCATAATCACGATTATTTTGGTCATAATTGTAATCACGATTATTCAAAACGATCATCAGTTGAAGTCAAAATAATCAGCGCTCCTGAGAATTTAGTTTTTTTTTTAATAAATATTTCCCAAATTATGTTAAACAGAGCAAGAAATTTTAAAAGTATTTTCTCTAATATTTTTTTTCTTCTGGAGAAAGTCTTATTTGTTTTATTTTTGCTAGAATTAAAGCAGGTTTAAATATTTTGAAACCCATTTTAAGGTCAATATTATTATCCCCCTTAAGCTATATATGTTTGATTGTCTGCAGAAGAAACTACTGTTATACAATGCCTTGCCTAATTACTGTAATTAAGCCTTTGAATTGCACTTTAATCTGAATGCTTGTATTTTGAAAAACATCTAGTAAAATGTTATGTACTGTCATCATAGCAAAGATAAAACAAATCAGTAATTAGACATGAGATATCAAAACTATTATGTTCAGAAAAAAAACTTCTTTCCATTAAACAGAAATTGGGGGAAAAGGGTTGCTAATATTCAGGAGGGCTAATAATTCTGACTTCAACTGTATATATACAGTTATTTCCACCCTGCTAAGGAAAGAGAAATAAATACAGTAGAATAAAAATATGAAACAAACTGTGCTTTAAGCATCTTCACCCTAAGAAAAACACTTCAGCTACAAAAATCCTTCAGTCAGGAGCAGTAAGGGATGTTCTCGTCTTTTGATTAATGATAAAACAGGCGGCAGCATTTCGCACTGTCACTTTAATGGTTTCTCTTTCGCGTGTCTTTTGATTCTCAATTCATTTTTTTAATACGCAAATGAGGGTTGATATGAATAATCACTAATCACCATGTTTTGACACCTATTTGACCATTAAAGCGCTGATGTTAAGATGCACACACACATAAGCACGTGATCTTTCGCGCTTTTGGTTTATGATGCAATAATCGTTTATCTCGATTAATGGTTTTTGATAATCGTTAGAAGCCATAATCGAAATGGGATTTTCGATTAATTGCACAGCCCTACCCTGACGCTAGGCTTCGGCGGTAATACGGTAATATGGTATACCGCGGGATCTAAAAATAGCAACGGTGTCAGTTCTAATACAGTCATTAAAAACAATTCACTAAAGTAGGAGACAAGCATTAAATAATAAATATTATTTATTTAATGTCTACAAATGAGTGCGTGATTGTCATGACGGGACAGTGTGGAGGAGAGAGAGGTGAGGGAAGATTTCGAGTCACGCACCAAGTCACCTGCTGTGTGTTTGTGTGTGTGTGTGTGTGTGTGTGTGCGTGTGCGTGTGCGTGTGTGTGTGTGTGTGCGTGCGTGCGTGTGTGCGTGCGTGTGTGCGTGTGCGTGTGCGTATGCGTGTGCGTGTATGAATGAGAGAGAGAGAGACACACACACACACACACAGACAGCATCCACGTGGATGCACGCGTGCTCGCTTGCTCGGAAGCGATACTGTAAGACCGCGCGACCGCTCCCTTTTAAGTTACTGACCGCTCCTGCGCTTTATTCGGAAACACACACACACACACACACACACACACACACACACAGAGAGAGAGAGAGAGAGAGAGAGAGCAAGCGCGCGTGGTGCTGTGCGTCTCTCTCTCTCCCTCTCGCTTGCTCGCTCGCTCTGTTTGTGTGTGTGTGTGTGTGTGAGAGAGAGTGTGGTGCTGTGCGTCTCTCTCGCTCTCTCTGTGTGTGTGTCAAACGCAGATCTCTAATACAAACAAGATAAACAGGTGACCGCGAACCTCAGGTCGCCCTACGTCATGTTTTTTTATTATGCACGGTAATACCTGATACCGGGGTAAAATAGGGAGGAGGTTTGACGGTATCAAAATTTGGCTACCGCCCTAGCCTACTTGACACCCTAGCTGGCTCACTTTGGCCCAAGGTATTCAGCTTTCCCAAAAAGACCAGCCCCAAGGAAGCCCTACTTTGGCCCGATCAGGCCCTGGAAGTGATAGCTACTCTCACACTAGCTCACTCGCTTCAGGCACGACAGTGGAAACGCCGCTATTAGCTGTACCCTCAGGCTAGGCCAAAGTAGATTGAAGTAATTGTAATGCAAATAACATTGTAAAATCAACAAATTCTAGTGTTTAATGTGTCTACATGTCTGCATGTGTCTAGTGTCTACATGTAAATGTAAAGGTTTGCAGAAAAGCCTTGAAATCAGCATCAGAATGAGCTTTATTTGCCAAGTGTGCACAAATACACAGAGACTGACTTGGGTTCAGGAGTCCAGGGTACACACAAATCAACACAAGCGGACAGAAGGTATTTAAATAAGCGAGAAATATAGTAAACAATATTCAAAGGGGGGCTAATAATTCTGACTTCAACTATATAGTGCTCAGCATTTGTGAGTACATCCCTCACAAATTCTATAGGGTGCTTTACAAACACATATTTATTATATTTTATATGCTCCTTGCTTTTTTCAACTATAATAATTTACATTTAGTCATTCAGCAGACGCTTTTATCCAAAGCGACTTACAAATGAGGACAAGGAAGCAACTTACACAACTATAAGAGCAACAATGAAGAAGTGCTGTAGGCAAGTTTCAGGTCTGTAAAGTGTAAGAAGCAAAACATCAGTAGTTTTTTTTTTTCTTTCAATTTATTTTATGTAGTTAGCAGTGGAGCCAGAGAGGCAATTGCAGATTAGGAAGGGAAGTGGAGACTAAATAGTTGAGTTTTTAGTGGTTTCTTGAAGACAGCGAGTGACTCTGCCGTTCTGATGCAGTTAGGGAGTTCATTCCACCAACTGGGCAGATTGAATGCGAGAGTTCGGGAAAGTGATTTCTTCCCTCTTTGGGATGAACCACGAGGCGACGTTCATTCACAGAACGCAAGTTTCTGGAGGACACATACATCTGCAGAAGTGAGAGCAGATAAGAAGGAGCAAAGCCAGAAGTCTCTTTGTAAGCAAACATCAGAGCAACTGGCAGCCAGTGCAAACGGATGAGCAGCGGAGTGACATGTGCTCGTTTAGGTTCATTGAAGACCACTCGTGCTGCTGCGTTCTGGAGCAGCTGAAGAGGCTTGATAGAGTTAGCTGGGAGCCCGGCTAGTAGAGAGTTGCAATAGTCCAGTCTGGAGAGAACAAGAGCTTGAACAAGGAGTTGAGCTGCATGTTCAGATAGGAAGGGTCGGACCTTTCTGATGTTGTAATCACTAGTTGTTTAGATTTTGTTGCTGGTAAAGGAATATTCTACTGTGTGAACCTCAGATATGTGAGTGTGTGTGTTTTTTCTATTGTTTTATAATATAATGATCACATGGTGTTATTTTTGTTGCATGTAAAGGAATATTCTTCAGTGTTTACTCTGGTGTGTGTGTGTGTGTCCTCTAGAATGAGGTGGACTCTGCGTGTAAAGTGCCCGTCCTGAACTCCTCTAAAGCGGACGGTCTGCTGTCGGTGAAGCCTCTGTCTGGAGCTCACGATGACTCTGAGATGCGGAGGATCCTGGAGGACTGCAAACGCCTGCAGACGGAGCTCAGCAAACTGCACGACGAGAACCGCCAGCTCAAGGTGTGTATATGTTACAGCACAGCACACATATGTGTCTTAAGACCTATTTCAACCCGGTTGTGTGTCAGCAGTAGTGTTTATGAGAATCGGACAGAGGACTCATCGCTTGCGCTCCATGTTTTTGTCCAGTTGAGCGCTGTGCAGCTTCAGGTCTGATCATCATTACTAAAGTGATCAATAACTGTCACATTTGTATTTGTGGAAATCTAACACTACTGTTGGATATGTGTTTGTTTTCTGATAAGAGAAATATTTTCGTTTTAGACAGGCTATTGTCGACTCCCCACAGTCATGGCTCTAATATAATTTTTTTTACTGTCGCCATACAAAACTCTCAGTGAAATGTACTTTAAGTTATTAAGAATCTGTTCAATCTGTACAATTAAGTATTCACTTATATAAATTATAAAACTGTATATGGATTAATAATTTATAGTCATTAATTTTAGGATTGGCAAAAATATCTCGGAAATAATTTTTTGTTTCTGCCAAGTTTTTCGCGGACCCTCTAGCGCTCTCTTGCGGCCCACCAGG
>NC_133177.1:62372500-62387500 GCF_049306965.1 Danio rerio
ATCAAAGTACTTGTAACCATTTCTGTATATTCAATCTAGTAATAATTGATATATCGACCACATGTTAAACACTTTACACAATGCAAATTATTAGTCTAGATGTTCTTCAAGACACTAGTGTTCAGCTTAAAGAGACATGTAAAGGCTTCACTAGGGTAATCAGGGTAAAGTCAGGGTAATTAGGCAAGTCATTGTATAACTGTGGTTTGTTCTGGAGACAATCCAACACTAATATTGCTGAAGGGGTGATTAATATTGAGCTTAAAATGGCTTTTATAAAAATAAAACAAATAAGACTTTCTGCAGAAGAACAAATATTACTGTTTTTTCCAATTGTTCACACACATTTTCTGTAAGCAGGTCTCATATTGTCAGATCTCTACACACAAACCACAAAACACACACACACACATTGGACAAAACTCTTCAATTCTTCTGCAAAATGAAACTCTACGTTCAAAACAGTGTGATTTCTTCTCAAAATGGCATTTTGTTTACAAATGACACACAAGCCATCACATCAATAGACATTTATAAGAACAGTTGCACACTGATGTGCTGAATGTAAAACACTATGAACACTTCTTCTCCATTCATCATAATGACCTACTGTCAGCCTTATTCTGTTCAGTGTTACACTTACTACAGACATACATAAGCCTTCATAAGTGCACTAAAATATTACAGAATATTGTTTTATACAAAACAAACAAATACCAAATACATTTGACTGTATTTTCCCCACAAAAACTGTGTACACAGTGTTCATCCCAACCAACACAAAGTTGCACATAACATGGTCCACATACCTTCAACAGAAGTATTTACTGAATACAGTTACAGTCAAGAAATAAAATAAAATAAAAGCAGCTATACTGCATCCTCTTTTCTGTTTTGTTCTGGCCAAGTAGCAAGGTAATCGTCACCTCGCATGGCGAATCCAGCCATGAGAAGCATCAACTGCTATAGCTTGGAGAAGGGTATACATGTGTGTGTGTGTGTGTGTGTGTGTGTGTGTGTGGATTTCGGTCACACACTTTACATCTCCAGGCAGAAAAAAAAAATCTTCAACAGGTTTGAGGAATGGAGAATATGGAGGGAGATAAACCACTAAAAACATGTGTGGGCAGTGAACCAGTTACGAACCAGATGAGCTCTGATTTCTAAATTACAATTCTGTGTGACAGACAGCTGTTTACTCATGTGATGAGTTAGTATGCTGAGTAGGACAACTGACTTTACAATTGTGAATGACAGTGTGTTCCTTGTGAAAACAAGAGATTTTCCGCATGAAAACTGTGTAAAATGCAGAGAATTGTGTGTTGTGTTTTGAAAAAAGTGATTTAAATCTGCAATTTGAGTGTAAAGCAGGAATTGTGCTTGTAGTTTAGCAGAATTGGTTCAGGGGGTTGGTGCACATCAGTTACATGTAGGGATGTGACGGTATCAGAATTTCACGGTATGGTAATACCTCGGTATGAATGTAACGGTACAGTTTATTGAATAATTTACAGGAAAAACAAAACTAATGAAAAGACTCGAAAAAAGTGCCAAAAGTGTTTATTTACGTTAGCACTGAACATATCAATGACACAAATCAGCCATCTATCTGTAAGCTTCCAAACAGGAACTTCAATTTTTCAATTTTAATAACAAAAAACTATAAAACCATGTAAAAAAATAAAGTTTCAATTTAGTTTTGTTGAAAACTCATCACATTCAACATTTAATCACTCACTCACTCAGATAGAGATGGGTTTTTAAGGAAAATGATCATATAACTATAATCTGGTGAAAGCTGGGATGTCTGGGCATGTCCCCTGCAACAGAAAATAAACCCCTCCCATTTGGGACTGAGGTTTCTGAGACAGAGAGATATGATTTAGCCAAGGTTGACAGCAGTGGGTAACGGTCTGCATTGTCTTTCCCCCACTTGAGAGGACAAGTCATGAGTGAGATAGAGGTCTCTGTACGGTACAAGTCAATGTCTGCATCAATCTAACAAGTGTGCTGTGTTCTGCAGTCCCCATGACTGTTATTAGTCGTGATCCCTGACTTATATTTCACCACAGTCTGGCAGTGCCTGCATACTGTTTTTGTCCTTGTCACCTTTTCTCCTTTTTCGTATCTTTTTAGAGAGAAACCGAAATGCTTCCACACATCTGCTTTAAACCCCGCTTTAGGTTTGATCATCTCCAGCTCTTGTTCTTCCCTGCAGCACACTCCATTTCTGCATTACTGGATCTGTAGCGACAGCAGACCGCAAAGCATGATGGCCACGCCTGGGCTGATGGGAACTGTAGTTCCCGCTACCTCCCGTTCACTTCATTCGCCTGAGCAAACTTTTCTCAGAAATGTAGTTTTATTGAGTCATGCGCCTACGCTAATATTGAAAACAATTACTATTGCGGTATGACGGAATTTACAATATTGTTACATCCCTAGTTACATGTTGTAGAAACTGTGTCTGTAGTACAAGTAATTGTGTGTAAACAACTAAGAAAAACTGTAAAGGAAATACTGTGAAAAATTCCTGAATCTGTTCAACATCATTTGGGAAATACTGGAAAAAGCAGAAATAATTGACCTCAACTGCATATAATAGTAATTCTGAAGTCATTAAAGCATCCAGGAAGAATAAAATATTACAATCTTTACCAAATATTGAATAAGTGATACTGACTCTAAGCTTCTGAATGGTGTAGTAGTGTATAAATGCTGGTGGCGCGGTGGTGTCACACTGACCTCACAGCATGAAAATCACTGGTTCAAGCCTCGGCAGGGTCAGTTGGTGTTTCTGTGTGGAGTTTGCATGTTCTCCCCGTGTTGGCGTGGGTTTCCTCTGGGCGCTCCGGTTACCCCCACAGTCCAAACACATGCGCTATAGGGGAACTGATCAACTAAACTGGCCGTAGTGCATGAGTGTGTGTGTATGGGTGCTTCCCAGTGTTGGGTTGCAGATGGAAAAATTACATTTTAAAATATATATTTAAATAGAATATTTTTAATAATTGCATATGGAGGAATGAACATGAATCATGTAATATAAATATATTAATCATTCTTTAACACCAATGCTTTATTTAAATTCTTAAATGTGCTGTGTGGTGTACTGTTATATGCCCTTATAATGTAATTGCGTATTCACTCCACTAGAGGGCCACCTTGGTTTAACTTCGGGGGTGCTGAAGAGTCAGTGAGTGAGACTGAAGTGCATGTGATAATTAAACGTGGGAGTTACTCGTGTTCTGTTAATAAATGTGTTTCTGAATTATACCTCTCCGTGTAAGCTGTCTATATAACACACAGCACAAGGAGGAAACACTACATGGTGTCAGAAGAGAGTTGTTTTACGGACTCAAGCCTGCAGTTGACAGCAAATTGATGAAGAACGTGAACTCATCCTGACTAAAGTAAGTCTGCCATAGTGAAAAACAAACATGGATCAGTTCAGATTACCACCTCCATTAGTCCTGTCTGGCAATACAGGTGAAAACTGGAGAAGATGGATACAGCGGTTCAACATTTATATGACTGCTACAGGATCAGACTCAAAAACTGAAAAGGTAAAGATTGCCATTCTGCTTCATGCTTTAGGAGAGGAGGCATTAGAAGTATATAACTCACTGTCTGTTGAGCTAGAAGGGGAAAATGAAACAATGCAAGATATAGTAACTGCAATGGAGAAGTATTGCTTACCAAGAAAGAACATTGTTTTCGAAAGGCACCAGTTCTGGGCTTACCCCATGCTTGATGCGATTAACATCGATAAGTATGTCACAGAACTAAAACAAAAGAGTAAGGACTGTGAGTTTGGCTCAACAGAATCTGACATGATAAGAGACAAGATTGTGTTCAGTATCAGTGATCAGCGTTTAAAGGAGAGGCTACTAAGAGAAACAAACTTGACCCTTGAAAAAACTGTGGACATATGCAGAGCGGCAGAGGCAGCAAAAACACAGATTCAAGCAATGGGGGAGCAGAGTAAAACTGTTCACGCCATTAAGAAGAAGACAAAAGATGTAAAACAGAACAAAATATTTGAAAGAAAGTCATTTCAACAGCAAAAAACAGTAACATTCACTTGCAAAAAGTGTGGAAAATCTCACCTTCCACGACAGTGTCCGGCCTATGGCGCAACATGTCATGCTTGTGGCAAATCCAACCACTTTGCCTCAGTGTGCATGTCTCAACAAAAAGACACAAAGCCTAAACACAATAGAAATGTCATGGTTGACTCATTATTCATTGGATCAGTGGAACTAAATCAGACAAGTGGATCAGTACAGAACGCATGGCACACAGATGTAAACATTGGAAATGTGACAGTGAAGTTCAAACTGGACTCTGGGGCTGAAGCCAACATAATACCTCTGAACATTTTTCAATCTCTGCACAAAACAGCGATGTTGCAACCAACTTCAACTATGCTTGTGGCCTATGGTGGAACAAAATTAAAGCCGGAAGGTGTGGCCAACCTTCAGTGTGTCACACCCAAAGTGCAAGCATGCTTACCCTTTTACATCACCAGACACTCATCCATTCCAATACTTGGTAAGGAAGCATGTGAAAGGATGCAACTGCTGAAAAGAATTGAGACTGTTGTAATTAAGCATTATACCTCCAAAGAGGAGCTGATTGCACAACATCCAACAGTCTTTGAAGGGCTTGGTCAGTTTCCGGGTGAACACCACATTCATGTTGATCCGGAAGCAATCCCAGTCATACATGGCTGTAGAAAAATTCCCTTAGCAGTGCTGGGCAAACTAAAGGATACACTAGATCAGCTGTTGCAAGCAGATGTTATAGCACCAGTCACCCAGCCCACTCCTTGGGTCAACAGCCTTGTTATAACTGAAAAAAAGAATGGGTCATTACGAGTGTGCCTGGATCCTCGTGACCTTAATAAAGCTATCCTTCGTCAACATTTCTCTATTCCAACTACTGAAGATGTTCTGTGTAGGCTTTCAGGAAAGACAATTTTCTCCATTTTTGATGAAAAGGACGGCTACTGGCAAGTCACACTTGATAAAGAATCTTCACTACTATGCACGTTTAACACGCCATGGGGTAGATATAGATTCAAACGACTGCCGTTTGGTGTCAAATCTGCTAGTGAAGTTTTCCAGCAGTACAACAATGAAGTGTTTGGAGACATAGAAGGTGTACACATTGTAGCAGATGATATGATTGTTGCTGCTGCTACAGAACAAGAACATGATGTCATTGTTGCTGAAATTATGCAGAGAGCAGAACAACACAACGTGAAATTCAACCCCGACAAGATCCAGTTCAAGGTGAACAATGTACATTTCATGGGCCACGTGATAACTCCACAAGGTGTAAAAGCAGATGAAGGCAAGATACAGGCAGTAGTAAGCATGCCAGCACCTGAGGACAGACAAGCACTGCAGCGTCTTTTGGGCATGATTCGATATCTCGCACCATTTATCAGAGGTGAGGCAACACTGACGGCCCCTCTTAGACAGCTGTTAAGAAAGGACATTGTGTTCCAGTGGCAACCAGAACATGACGAGGCCCTGTCTGCACTCAAGACAGCACTAACCAACACACCAGTTCTCAGGTACTATGACCCCAACACAGCAGTCACCATACAGACAGACGCATCCAAAGATGGCTTAGGATCATGTCTGCTGCAGGAGGGGCAGCCAATAGCATATGCATCTCGGGCATTAACAGATACAGAAAAGAACTATGCCCAGATTGAAAAGGAGCTGCTGGCGATAGTTTTCTCGACCAAAAAGTTCCATCAGTATGTTTATGGACGCAGTGTGAATGTTCAATCTGACCATAAACCATTAGAGGCTATTTTCAAGAAGCCACTGAGCAAAGCACCAGCGAGACTCCAGCGTATGCTTTTACAGCTACAAAAATATGACCTCATAGTCCAATATACGCCTGGTAAGGACATGCTAATTGCCGATACATTGTCACGTGCTTTCACTGAGGGCCAACAAACAAGCACAGATGAGCTCAGTGATGAACGGGTCGTATACTCGCTTGAAGCAACAGAGGCTCTCAGTGAGGAAATGCTGAAGCAGCTTACAGATGCTACAGCAAAGGACAACACACTCCAGCTGCTAGTGAAAACACAAAAGACAGGATGGCCGACACACAGAAAGAAACTTGATCCCTCTATTCATCAGTTTTGGCCTGTCAGACACACTGTTGCCATGCATGATGGCATATTACTGGTATCAGGTAGAATACTGATTCCCGAGTCGATGAGAACAGAGATGTTGCAGAAACTACATGTCTCACACCAAGGAATGCAGCGCACAAAGGCACATGCCAGAAAATGTCTGTATTGGCCCGGAATGACCAAACATATAGAGCAGATGGTTGAGATGTGTCCAACGTGCCAACAGTTTCAGCCAAGGAATCAGAAAGAGCCACTCATCTCTCATGAAATCCCAGAGCTTCCCTGGTTAAAAGTAGCTGCTGACATCTTCGAAATCAGAGGTCAGTCATTTCTTTTGATTGTTGACTACATGTCAAAGTTTCCTGAGGTGATGAACATCAATGACAAGACAGCACGCACTGTAATTGAAAAAATGAAAACAGTATATGCAAGACATGGCATTCCAAAAGAGCTGGTGTGCGATCACGTACCCTTCGCCAGTTATGAAATGAAGAAATTCGCTGCAGAGTGGGGCATTAAGGTGACACACTCAAGTCCAGCCTATCCTCAATCCAACGGGTTGGCGGAAAGAACAATTAAAACTGTCAAACACGTCCTGAAAAAAGCAGAACAATCAGGAGTGGATCATCACCTTGCTCTTCTCTCGTTGAGAAATACCCCTATCACTGGCACATCCTATTCACCAGCTCAAGTTCTGATGGGAAGAGTCTTAAGGAGCACCTTACCAGTGTCTAGTGAAGTCCTGCGACCAGCTACTCCCAAAGGTGTTCACCAGGAGCTCCAAACCCTGCAAAAGAAGCAAGCGTGCCACTACAATGTAGGAGCAAAAACCATGTCAAAATTGAATGCCGGAAATACTGTACACATTGAAACAAACAGAGGGTGGCAGCCAGGTCTCATTGTTTCAAAAAGAAATGAGCCAAGGTCATACAATGTTGTCAATGAAGCAGGACAACAGTTTCGCCGCAACAGACGCCACCTGAGGAAAACAAATCACAAGTTCAGAGAAACATTGGATCCTGTGGATGAGACCCACAATGATACACATGCTCACATCCCAGGGGCACAAGAAGTGACAAATTCGTCTGTAGAGTGTCTGCCAGATCGACCTTTACATAACAGCAGTACCACAACCACCAGGAGTGGTCGGGTTGTGAAAGTTCCTGTGAGGTTTCAGGACTACTGTATGAACTGAATACATATGTTTGCCTAGTAATAGAGTAAACTTTGCTATAAATAAGAAAAATGTCCTTGTTATATGGACTGTAAGTTTAGCATTCAGTGTTTATATATCTTGTTTAAAGCTTGCATTGTTTACTGTGAAAAAAGGGGGATGTGGTGTACTGTTATATGCCCTTATAATGTAATTGCGTATTCACTCCACTAGAGGGCCACCTTGGTTTAACTTCGGGGGTGCTGAAGAGTCAGTGAGTGAGACTGAAGTGCATGTGATAATTAAACGTGGGAGTTACTCGTGTTCTGTTAATAAATGTGTTTCTGAATTATACCTCTCCGTGTAAGCTGTCTATATAACACACAGCACAAGGAGGAAACACTACATGCTGTATTTGGGCTAAATGTTAGTTTTACGCTTAGTTTGTGCATGATGAAGATCAGAAAGCTATTTATTGAGTTCTTTTTTGGGGGTAACTCAAGTCAGTGATTATTATAACTGGGCTTTTCCACAAACAGACTAGTAACAATTGTTTTTATTCATTTGACATTTTCAAGATGAGCTGTTTTTCCACCAAAGATGAAAACAGATTAAAGTAACAACATTGTTTTTATTGTTTTTTCAATATTTTTGTTATTTTTAAATAATTTAATTTAAAATATTTGCTGAAATACCTTTAAAAACAAACCAAATCAATCGACAAAAATATGTTTAAGCTTTATAGATGTAGCTTTCCGCAGGCATTCTGTTTATTAATCAATGTAAAGATTAAAAACAATATTACATTAGTACATCTACAAACATGTTTCTGACTGTGTGTGTGATGATCAATAAATGTGCATCAAGTAACAGACAACAGTAACAATCTGGTGCGTTTATTTGCATCATTTTAAATGACACTTGTGTAAAGTAGATTACTGTAGAACTGCATTTACATCATGCAGACAGAAAAACACACAGAGAAGATAATAAAGTCGCTCAGCAACATTATAACTGATAAACTTATAATAAAATCCCAGCTGACCCTTCAGTAAATCAGACCTTATAAAACACTTTAAAATCCTCTGAGTTTAAAAGTATAGCACTACAAGCTCATTGGAAATATGTGAAAATGTTTTTTGTGAAACAACAAAAACTAAAATGAAACAGATTTGACTGCAGATTCTGTGTAAAATTAAAGCAGTATGATGCCAACTTTAGTTCCTTTTCACACTAATGACATTTGCAGGGATATTATTGACAAATCTGGCCATCTGAAACATGCAATGCAAATGATTGCAGATTTGCAATGTAAAACAGCGCCCTCTGGTGGATTTGTCACCTGGAACGTACAACATGTACCCTAAACAAAGTTTAAGGATTGCAAACATTTAGACCTTGCTCTCTAGTGGATTTGTCATCTGAAATGTACAAAATGTACCCATGTATTTTAGGATCACAAAAATGTAGACAGCGCCCTCTAGTGGATTTGTCATCTGAAATGTTCAAAACACATCCTAATTAATGCATTTCAGATTTATGGAAATGTACACAGCGCCCTCTAGTGGATTTGTCATCTAAAACGTACAATATGTATCCTATGTAATGCACTGTATTTCAAGATTGAAAAAATGTAGTCAGCGCCCTCTAGTGGATTTGTCTCCTGAAATGTACAAAACATACTCTAAGTAACATGTTTCAGGACTGCAAAAATGTAGATATCACTCTAGTAAATTTGTTGTCTAAATGTACAAAATGTACCCAATGTAATGTATTTCAGGGTTGCAAAAATGTAGACAGCGCCCTCTAGTGGATTTGTAATCTGAAACATACTGCATGTACCCTAAATAACATATTTTAGGGTTGCAAAAACTGTAGATAATACCCTCTGGTGAATGTGTCATCTGAAACATGTAACAAAACAAACCCTAATTAATATATTTAGCAAAAATGTAGTCAACGCCCTCTGGTGGATTTGTCACCTGAAGCGTACAATGTGTACCCTAAATAACATTTCAGGATTGAAAAAATGTAGATATCGCCCTCTAGTGGATTTATCATCTGAAATGTACACAATGTACCCTAAATAACACATTTTAGAGTTGCAAATATCCAGAAAGTGTCCTCTAGTGGATTTGCCTTCAGAAATGTGCAACAAAACATACACTAAGTAATGTATTTCAGATTTCCAAAATGTAGACGGTGCCCTCTAGTGGAGTTTGTCACCTGAAGCGTACAATATGTACCCTGAATAACATATTTTAGGATTGAAAAAATGTAGATATTGCTCTCTAGAGGATTTGTCATGTGATATGTACAAAACGTACCCTAAGTAACATATTGTAGAATAGCAAAAATGTAGACAGTGCCCTCTAGTGGATTTGACATCTGAAACGTGTTACCAAATGGACATTAAGTAACTTATTTTAGATTTCCAATATGTAGACAGCGCCGTCTAGTACATTTTTTCCTTTAAAATGTACAAAACATACCCTAAGTAACATGATTAAAAAAGGTAGATATCCCTTTCTAGTGGATTTGTTGTCTGAAATGTACAAAACATACCCAATGTAATGTATTTTGGGATCACAAAAATGTAGACAGTGCCCTCTAGTAAATTTGTGATCTGACACTTGTGACAAAGCATACATTAAGTTATGTATTTTAGATTTGAAAAATGTAAATGTTGCCCTCTATTGGATTTGTCATCTGACATGTACAATATGTACCCTTAGTAATATATTTTAGGATTGAAAAATGTAGATAATGCTCTAGTGGATTTGTCGTATAATATGTACAAAACATACCCTCAGTAACATATTTCAAGATCACAAAAATGTAGACAGCACCGTCTAGTGGATTTGACATCTGAAATGTACAACAAAATTCATCCTTAATAACATTTCTGAATTACAAAATTGTAGACAGCGCCCTCTAGTGGATTTGTGATCTGAAACGTGTGACAAAGTATGCATTAAGTTATGTATTTCAGACTGCAAAAATGTAATTATTGTTCTCATGTGCATTTGTCACCTGAAACGTTCACAATGTACCCTAAATAACATATTTCAGAATCACCAGTATCCAGAGTGCCCTCTAGTAGATTTGTCATCTGAAAAGTACAATATGTACCCTAAGTGAAATATTCCAGGGTTGCAAAAATGTAGACAGCGCCCTCTAGTGGATTTGTTGTCTGAAATGTGCAACAAAACACAGCCTAATTAACATATTTCAGATTTGCATTAATGTAGACAGCGTCCTCTAGTGGACTTGTTCAGCAAATTGTGCTCAGAGCAATTCGTTTTGCAGTCTAAAGCCTGGTTTATAATTCTGCGTGAACCACAGCGCATGCAACGCGCGTAGCCCTGCATTCATACTTCTGCGTTTTTGTCGCTCTGCAATAACTCTTCTGAAACGCTAGTGGGCAGTGAGGTGTTAATGTTCCTCTGTGTCGAGTTTCTTTGCTGGTGTTTTGCTTTTCCTGAACTCTTCCTGAATGTAAAAGTTGCTCAAACTCGCTCATTTTGAGGCAGGAACCGGCGGACGTGCAACAACTTTAACTATGAGGTAAACACAAAGCAAAACTTTCCATCCGGAGCTCCTTCAGGGGACTCCATACTTGTAAACACTCGCTCCATCGGGCTCGCACAGCTCTTGGCCCCGCCCACACTTGTCAGCGTTACTAAACCAACCAATCACAGAGCTTGTGCTATGCATCGTTGGGACGTGTAGTTAAATTTTTTGAGAGGTGCGCGTCAACGACGGCCACGGCGTAGGGTTATGCGTCAACGCTGTAGCATACGCATGCGCTTGATGCAGAAGTATAAATCAACCTTAAGACACGCATTTCCTATAAGCCTGGACTGAAAAATGTGGAATAATTTCAGAAAGATTTTCCTGTTTTTTATTTCAGTGACTAAGAAAAGCGTCTCAATTTTAACGTAATATCTGAATATACAATGCTATATAGTCAGTCAATATAACGCCCACATCAATAATCTGACTCAATCAGCAAACTGTACTGAAGATCTCAGAGGCGGTGTTAGTGTTGTTTACTGGCCTGAAGCCAGTGGCGTAGCGGACGGGCCCGCAGGGCACGCACCGCGGGGGGGCCCCGCGTGATTAGGGGACCCCGCGTCGTCGTGATTTTCAATAATTAAAAATCCACCGGCGAACGCAATAATCAAACTCTTGGGAACAACTGTGGTCGGAACCAAAGTTCACAGGTCTGTGTTCTCTGAACATCTCTCAAGCGGTGGACTACTTCATTCTGATTGCTTGCCGCCAATGTTGCCAACTTAGCGACTTTGTCACTAGATTTAGCGACTTTTCAGACCCCCTTAGCGACAAATCTAGCGACTTTTTTGTGTGTTATTGGAGATTTTTTTTTTGTAGAATGTCATTTGTCCATACTGTACCGTCCCTACTCTTCTCAACGAGCTGCGTGTGACGCCGCCGGCCCCTCCCCCGCCTCACAGCACTGACAGACGCCCCAGTCAGTCCTCTACAGCAGCCTCTCCCACCTGCAGCTCGAGAGCAGATCACCCCTCTGCGTACCGACGACAAATGATTTAGCACAGGCAGTGTGAAGGTATTCCCCTTGTACAGTCAAACCGATCTACTTCTACTTTATTTTAACAATTTAATTGGACCGTTCATTCTTTTCTTGTTCACAATCACAGATATTAGTGACAGTTTCTGAACTTGTCTGAGTTTATTCCATATGAGAGATTACTGCACATTCACTACACATCTATACTGACATACTGTATTCAAACAGCAATACATTTAGTTAAATAAACATGCGTATATAAAGTGTAGTGCAATTATAAATACCCCTTTATTAACCATAGGCTGTTAAACAAACAGAAACGGTAGAACTTGATGACGTCAGTGATATGCAAATTGACGTATGACGTATCCCCCCCCCCCCTTCATCAGGGGGCCCCGTCAGCGATCCCTGCAGGGGGGCCTCTGCATTTTGCGCTACGCCACTGCCTGAAGCTTCATATAAACACACACGATCATCTCCATCAGCAGTTATTCATCTACAGTCATCATTATATTACTGTTCTCTTTAATGCAGCCCTTAAAAATGCTTAATGTCATTACAAACTCAAAGAGTGTAAAAATATCTGTCATACAAACTTCAAGAGCTCAGCAAATTAATGCTTATGAAAAATCTATATAATCCAGAAATCAAGTTCTGCCCTTTATCACTTCAAACCTGAGAGATTATACTTTTGTCAAAACTTAGTAAAAAAAAAAAAAATATATATATATATATATATACACACGGTTAAAGACAACATTATTAGCCGCTCTGTGGAATAATTTTAATTACTATCTTTTTAATAACATTTAATACCTGATTTCTTTTATGTAATATTTTACTAGCCATTTTGCAAGATACTTGTATTCAGCTTATATTTGTTATTGTGTTCAGCACTTTTTTCTAGGTATGCACAGTATTGTAGCGGCAATATTGACATATATATATATATACACATACATAAATATATATATATATATATATATATATATATATATATATACATACACATACATAAATATATATATACATACACACACACACACACACACACACACACACACACATATATATATATATATATATATATATATATATATATATATATATATATATGATTTATTTAAACACAATTGACCCTGGGCGAAGCAGTGGCGCAGTAGGTAGTGCTGTCGCCTCACAGCAAGAAGGTCACTGGGTCGCTGGTTTGAGCCTCGGCTCAGTTGGCGTTTCTGTGTGGAGTTTGCATGTTCTCCCTGCGTTCGCGTGTTTTTCCTCCGGTTTCCCCCAGTTTAAAGACATGTGGTACAGGTGAATTGGGTAGGCTAAATTATGAGTGTGTGCGGGTGTTTCCCAGAGATGGGTTGCAGCTGGAAGGGCATCTGTTGCGTAAAAAGTTGCTGGATAAGTTGGCGGTTCATTCCGCTGTGGCGACCCCGGATTATTAAAGGGACTAATCTGACAAGAAAATGATTGAATGAATTGACCCTTCGCTAAGCCCTGCCCTCCTTAGTTACCGTTGCTTCACCTGTCAAGCTTTCGTGCCTGGCACATCTAATACAATGTGTATGCGCCGGTGTCAGACATTGCCAGGAATATAATTAGTAGTAATTAGTGCAAAACTAATTCTTCAGCCAATCATGGGCCCCTTTCTTCCGTGGGCCCTGGGCCTTCAGCCCTACCTAGTCCTTAAACTAATCCGGCCCTGTGCATGCTTTAGTCTTTTGTTTCACAAGCTGCGTGTTCGAGTCTTGTTTTACGTGAGCACATGGCTTGTGTTGACTCTGTGTCATGTGACCTCCTGTCTATTGTCGAGTCACAGTCTCCTTGTTAACCCATTATTTATGTATTCAGTTCACCTGTTTGTTTGTTAATTCTTTCTCTTTATAGTCTCCTCATGTCGGCTGTCCTGTGCCAGTTCGTCTCACGTCATTATTCCAGTCGAGTCTTGTCTGTCCTGTTGTGTCCAGCCCAGTCAGGTTAGTTTGTTTAGTTGTATGTTAATGTTTTCCCCCTCTGGGTTGTTTTTGTTGCCCTTTTGTTTTGTTTTATAATTAATTCCTCCTTTCCTGAAACGTGACAATAATGGTATTTTGATTTTGGTTAATGTTTAGTATGTTGCTTGTTTTATGTGTGGCAGCAGTCGGACAGAAAATAATAGTTGGCAATACATTTCAGAGATAATCGTAATAATAAATCTGATTCATAATGCGCTTTTCATTAACTTACAGCTCTACAACATTCATTTTCTTTAAGGCGTAGTCCCTTTATACATGTGGGGTTGCCACTGGAGAATGAACCTATTTCAGCATATGTTTTACACAGTGAATGCCATTCCAGCTGCAACCCAGTACTGGGAAACACACATACACACACTCATACACTACAGCCAGTTTAGTTCATTAATTCCCCTATAGTGCATGTGTTTGGACTGTGGGGGAAACCGGAGCACCCGGAGGAAACCCTCGCTAACACGGGGAGAACATGCAAACTCCACACAGAAACACCAACTGACCCAGCCGAGACTCAAACCAGCGACCTTCTTCGCTTAAAAAAGTGTTGCATACAGAACTGTTGCAAACAATTTATTTGTGTTGAATTTAAACAAACAAATTAAGTTTATCAATGTTGAACTTAATTTGTTTGTTCAAATTCAACACAAATAAATTGGTTACAACCACGTAACGTAGTAAAATTGAGTAAATCCAAGGAATCATTTTTGAATAATTTTTTTCAGTGTTGCTGTGAGGCGATCGTGCTACCCACTGTGCCACCGGGATGCCCTTAATTTT
Organism: Danio rerio; assembly: GCF_049306965.1. Classification (NCBI taxonomy): domain Eukaryota; kingdom Metazoa; phylum Chordata; class Actinopteri; order Cypriniformes; family Danionidae; genus Danio; species Danio rerio. The sequence goes on from NC_133177.1 coordinate 62,387,161, forward strand.
AAACGTGCATAGTAAAATCCCTTAATAATAATCAGTAAAAACAATAATATACAATAAATAAAGTGCATCCCTATTGGTTTCTTAAGGGGGCTAATAATATTGACCTTATCAGTTATTACATTTAGAATACACGTCTTCAGGTCAGTAAAGTGCTGCAGTTGTGCATCAGTGTTTTCATTGGTCATTCAGTCCTCCAGTCAGCCAATCAGACAACAGAACAGCAGCATCACCATGGTTACACTCAACTGGTGTTGATGTTGTTGTGTATCCACAGTCAGCCAATCAGAGCCCAGAACAGCAGTATCACCATGGTTGCGGTCAGCTGTTGATGATGTTGCGC